>NW_008690712.1:25852-61633 GCF_000695815.1 Acanthisitta chloris | reverse complement strand
ATTCCTGTATTGTTTACATTTCAATGTATGCACATACATTTCCTGTAGTTGGATCAGAGATTGTAATTTTTAGAACAAAATAACAAAAAGTTGATATGGAGAGTGGTGTAAAAAGACTTAATATTTACATATTCACCATTGTGCCCAGTAGGGAAATAACGGTAACAAAAAATAATTGTTTCAAATAACAACAACAACAAAAGATGTTATTCAATGAGTGAGTTTGTAGTCATTTTTGAATTTTCAAAAGTAATTATCAAACAGAGATGTAATTTATCTCTATTTTAGAAGTGAGTAAAATGAAGGAATTTGAGAAAATATTTTGTCATGTTGACAACAAGATAATTTATTCAAAACTGGAATTAAATTAAGTGTAAATTTGATTGTGAGGAGGGAAATTATCTTTCTGTGAAATATTATGTCCAGATTTAATGCTCAGTCCAGAAGATTAAAATACAGTGACTATTCAAAGGATTCTCACAGCATTATTTGATTTCAGATTAGCTTAGTTCGGACTAAGGCACATGGTGTGATTCCTGGGGATGTCCTGTGCAGGGCCATGAGCTGGACTAGATGATCCTCAAGGGTCCCTTCCAACTCGGATTATTCTGTGATTCTGTGATTTCCATTCATAGAAAAAGACCTATCTGCTGGTAGAAGATTTTTTCAAGTCTGATAATAAAGATATGACAAAATACCATTGCAGGAAGTCAAAGTTATAAAACATTAAACTTGGAAATGAGACATCTCTCAGCAGCATAGGAGTGACAATGCAACTAAACACTAAACATCAAGGGAGTTCCATTAAGGACTTTAGAATCAGATTTCATATAATTTGAAAGACTTTATTTAAAAGCAAATCTTTATTTTTTGTGTGGTTGTGTTTGTATGTGTAGAAAGGGGAGGGAAGAAAGGGAGAATTGTTTGGATAGTCCTTTTGCTTTTAAAATCCATGAATTTCATCCCCTGCCTTTTTGGTCACTCACAAAACACTCAACATGCAAGATAATACTATGCTTAAAGTCAGCAATTGAAAATAAACCATCCCCTAAAGCTTAACAATGATTTCTTTCTCCACCTTTAGATGCAGAGAAGCTTACATATATTGGCTGAAAATTTGGTCGGAGTTTTTTCTGTCTGGAGAATGAAATATTAGCTATTGTCAAAGGTGAGACAGTTAACAGCATAGTCCCATGCACTGACAGATTACAGAGAATTTTAATTTTCAGATGGCTGACTAGAGGTAAATGATTGCTGATCACTGGATTTAGGGTTATGGAGGCTTTGTTTGTATCATAGATCATGGCAAGGCCGTCTGGGTACACTTCACTTATACCACACATGTTCATTGCCTTCCTCTTAGGACTGTGGTCAAACACTGGTTTCATCTCTGCCATTGATGTGAAGCTGAGTCATTGAATTATAAAATGCCTTTGCATTTGTTTGGACACAATACAAGTTTTCTGGATGAAACTGAATGTTTCCTGTTGTTCTGTAGGTCTAACTATAATAATTCTTAAACCCTAGATGAACTGAAAACAGGCATAAGAAAGTATACAGTAACAGCTGCCTACCACAAATTCTTGTTCAAGAAGAAAATTTTAAAAGTGAAAATCTTCTCTTGTTGTAAACATTTCCTTACTACCTACTGTACCTTTTTATATCTGTGCAGAGCTGCTGGAAAGGAGTGATGGTAATTCCACTTCTGCCGCATCTCTTTTGGAAGATTCTGTTCCTGGAAGTAAATGAATTTTAAGGGGGAAAAAAAGAGATCCTATGGGCATTCTATTTAAAAATTGCCAGCATTGCAGGGGTTTTACCTCTGAATATCTGGGAACTATAAGGGAGACCATACAGGACTAGGTACATCATTAGTTGGATCTGGGAGGGCAGTATGTACAATCCTCTCCTGCCTGCCTTGATTTTCCAAAGTCATAGTAACTCAGACCGTTCAGCTGTGATTTCTGAAGTGGTTAATCTCTCCCCTGAAGAGATCTGACAAGAGTTTAATGGTCTGACTGAATGGATTCTTTTAGATCTGTAGCATTCATCATTCCTTTTCCTTGGTGTTTATTTCTTTTCTTCTCTTAGAGTCTCTGCCTGTGTTGATGTGCTGTCTGACACACAGGAGTAGGCAGGTCTATTTTCAGGCAGGTGTCAGATCACATGATGAAAGATGTTGAAAATGACAGTGATGTCCTGTATGAAGGAGGCAAGCCACCCTCTTGAAAAACAATATTTATCCTTTCCTGATACCAGAGATCAGTATTAGAGGGAGGAAGGGAGATGCAAATTGACAGTAAAATATGCTGTATGCAATTACATGCAAAGGAAAGAGATCCCTGGAGATGAGGAAATCAGGATCAGGTCCTCTCCTGAACCCAGTGCCTGAGTTTATTATTGAAAGCATTCCTTCTGCACTCATTGAGGTTAAGATTTCACCATAACACTCGAGGCCATGCTGGCTGACCTGGTGCTGTTTTAGGAAGTATTATATTCTTACTGCATTTCTCTCCTGAGACAGGTAATAAGTTCACATCCTGAAGGAGCACCTAAATCTTTGTGCTTCTAACCTTATGTCAGAGCTACCTATGGCATGGGTAAGAATGTGAGGTGTTTAGCCTCACCCTCCACAGGCTCCAGCTCGAGGTGTCTGTTTAACCCATCATGGTGAGACAAATGCATTAGCCATTTAGCACACAATGGCATCTGCAGGGCTGGAATAATGAGAGACTTAACCACACCATGACTGTTCCTGTGTGGCCTCAGATGGCTACTTAAGCACAAAGGGGGAGGTTTCTGTGCATTTTAAGAAAATTAATGCTGCAGCACTTTTGAATTTATATGCTGGGCAGCCTCTATGATCAATAAATTCCTGTGTAAATGAGACAGGGTTTACCAATGAGCTAGTCCCTTTAGCCTGTTAAATCTATATGAATGTCAGTTAAAAATACATTGGCCACAACATACAACCACATATGTCTCAACAGTATAAAAGCAAAGGTGGGAAAGAATGATCTTTTTCTCCCCCTTGAATTTGTGAGGCATATAGCAGAACCTTCTGTCTGGTGAAAACAATGCACTTAAAGGACTGTAAAAAGGTTAAAGCTTAAACTTTTGTTGAATGCCAGACCACTGAAAAATTAAATAAATTTCCATAGTCACTGATGAAGAAATGTGAAGAAATACAAGTGCCTGCCATCAGTGACTTCAGTACTTGGCCCATTTTGAACACAGAAACCTCTTTTGATGCAGAGAGTAGTTTATGATAAATTATTGCTTAGTGCAGATGAATTTTAACAAAGATTTGGCAACATAATAGGGAATTTATTTATTTCTGTATTTATTACATTGCTACTTACATGAAGAGGTATCCATTAATCTTAACTGTACTGAAGTCAAAATGAGTTATGCCATCATTTTAAAGGTCTGAAGTTTCACCCTGTGCTATTAATTAGCAAGGTATTTTACTAGCAGTATTTTAACTAATATATTAGCTAGCAATAGGTACTTTAGCCTCTAGAAAAAAATGCATTTGCCAACTTTGATTTGCCTAGTAGCTTTCAGTTCTCTACATGATGCCTCCAATCTCTGTCAATAATTATCCATGGACATTTATATGAACACATTTTTTTCATTCAACTGTACTTGAAAACTGTAAAGATCACATAAAAGTTCATCTAGCAATGCATCTCATATGTTCTCATGCTCTTTATCTATGATGCATATTACTGCTGCAGCTCCCATTGAGATGGATTTGTACTTAGCCAGAATTAAATTGGCTCAGTGTACTAGCTCTGGAAGTCCCCAGATTAAGGCCAAAGGATGATCAGTATGATGTCTTTTTACAATTGAACCTTATACCTACATATGAAGCAACCAAATAGATTTGCAGCTCTGTGTGTATGTGACAGACAGCACCTGTAACTTGCCCCTAGTCTACTCTATGCCTTCCCTGCCCTCCCTCTTGCATATAAATAAATGATACTGGCATTTCTTTGATGAGAAAAAATGTTATTTCTGGTTATTTCCCAGACATGTGGCCTATAACCATGTTTAATAATATGCAAAGATTAATAATGTAATGGTTTCATTGTTCCCTGTTCATTTCAGAACTGATTCTTTGTTCTAAAAAGCAATACTGTATTACCAGTAATTCATCTAGAATGGCTCTGTGCCAGTACTTGAATAGGCTAAAGTTTTTGAGCATAGATGGATTTCAATCTGTCCCATATTGACAGCTGAGAATAGCAGGCTTCCACTCAAAAATCTTATCTTCACAAGAAAAGAATATAGATAAGTATCAGTCATTCACACAGATACTTATAATGCAGACTGACATTATTTCTCTATCAACCTAATTAAGCATTGCAAAGTAAACAAAACAAGACAAGCACAGGCATTTCAATGTAATTGAACCCAGAGCTTGTAATAGAAAATAGTAGACATGCAGAAGTTTTCTGAAATAGTAATATCCAATTAACTGAACTGTGTATAGACAAGAAAACTGTCAGTCATAAAAATTAGGCTGGTGAAGTGGGTTATGTTCTTACAGTAAGAGGTCAGAATGCAACATTTACTCTGTCCTGGTGATTGGTTATCACTGCTCTCCCTCACTTCCTGACTAACTTGTAATGAGAATCTTACTAGATCTTAGCACTCAAGGACAGAAGGAATATTCTGGAAGAGGTAGTGCATTGTATGATGCAAAAGATTTCCATACCAGAAATCAGAAAGACAAACTACTGGGGGGAAAAAAATCCCCAACAAACAGACACCAAAAAATCAAACTCTGAAAGAAACAGTTGTTTAAAGACATCACCGGTACATAAACACATATATCTATAAACATACACATTATAAACAGTGAAACCACTTAAACTGTCAAGTTAAATGAGAAAAATGAGTTAATTGGATTCTCTTCAACAGATCAGAGCTCCCACAGTTGGCTTTGTGAACCTCAGGCAGGGGAGGGAGCAAAGAAATCCTGAGCAATTCTCATTACCTATTTAAACAGGAGCTGGTATGAGTGCACTTCATCACAGTAAGATGTATCACCCATCTTTCTCCTCCTTTATGCCCTTGTTTCCTTACCTGCCTTATGAAGTGGAGCTGTGACCCATGTGTGGAAGAGTTTTCATCTGCAGTGCCAAGAGCAGTGGAACCTTGATCTGTAACTGCTCCTGTAGGAGAAATAGTAGATCATGGTGATTGCCCTTGGCTCTCTATGCTGCAGACAAACTGATTTATGCCTGCAGCATCTCTCCTTTCACTGTGAGCAATGCCTGAGTTAAAAGGCTTGAGGTACAGAGTCTGGAGACAGTAAAGATGGACTGCTTCTCACTGCAGTAAGAAGGTCTTAATGGACCTGACTGACTCCACCAGGGACCACCTATGTCTATGGCCCAGAAGCCCCATTTCTCACTGCAGTAAGAAGGTCTTAATGGACTTGACTGACTCCACCAGGGACCTCCTCATTCCCATGCCTATGGCCCAGGAGCCCCATTTGAGCTCAGGCTATGCTGCTGCTGCCTCCAGACCGATGTCTGTCTTCTGTTGTTCCTGACCTGTTGGGTGGACTTCTTGGATGGAATTTGGACCTGACTTGGCACTTTGTCTGAAGGTCACTGGACTGCTGGTATGACCTGTTACTGTCAGCAGCCCTGCCCTGCTTGCCATGTTCAGGTGCCACAAGGCTGAGCCTTTCTTGGTGAGGGCCCTGCTCTGTTGCTGGTTGGGTCACTGTGGCTCCTGGCTCATCAGTCTGGTTCCTGGGGGCTCTCAGGGTTCCAGAGCACATGGGATGTGGCTCCCTGACAGCTGATGGGGCTCTTGTTTGTCCTTGGCTAGTCACCCAGTGCATCAATATCATTTAACTTCAGCAAAAGGTCCTTTGCATACCAGCCTACTGAATGCAGAATAAATGGATCATAATAGTGGTGTGGCTGTGAAACATCACATAGAGTTTTTTCTAGTTCTTTCATAGTAACAGAACAAACACAAAATAGTCCCTAAAACTGTGTCATCTTTCAGATAAAAACCATATACAGGAGTAGGAAGACATCATCTTTAATTCAAGTCAGATAATAGAGTTCGACCTGTTTAGAGAAAAACACATGGGCCAGCCAGATGCAAGGTCTGAAGAGAGACTGACATGATTCTCTCTCACAAGAGACACCTGCCTAAAACAGGAGACTTGGCTGATGTGGTTGCAGCTGTCCTAATTGAACCTTTCCTCTGTGACCAAAGGAGAGAGAATGTCATGTCTTGAAGAATATTGAGCCCTCTGAAGTTGACTCGCAGTCTAACACTGCCTGGGGCTGGACATGGAGCTTGACCTCCTCAGGACACTTCTGAATATAAAAGGCTATATAAGATTAAATATAGATACTGCAGATGAAGGAACGTAAACATATTTTTTTCTTGGCTATAATGTTAAATTCTTAAAATATTTCCATCTCAATGTCTATGTTGTTTTCCACCTTAATATTACCTCAACTTTCATACAAAGATTACAAAATCTATTACAAATCTATTAAATTTCAGCCATATGTTTATTATTTCATGAACTCTTTTAAAGAGAACCTGTATAGGAACAAGATTATTGTAGATTTTATCTGCATCATTTCTTTGCCTTATACTAAAATGTAATTTCAAATAATACAATTTAAATGTGTTTGGAAGAAATAAATGGAAAACAACCATCCATCCTCAGTCATTTGAAACGGAATGAGGGTTATTTTTCAGCCACCAGGAATTACACATGATGTTGAGCTATATACTTGGTTCCCCAAGCCAGAAACAAAGCATCAGAGGACTCAAAAGTCCCATAGTCAGGAAAGTGGTTCCTTCATGTCGTCAGAAAAAATGGAAACTTGAATATTCCCAACTAATCTTAAGATTCCATTGTCAATATGATTAAATTTTAGTCTGTGTCAAACAAATCCCTGATTTCAATCTACTTCTAGAGGATCCTGGGGTATTTTTATTTATTTATTTATTTAGCTTGTTTCACACAATGCTGAAATCACATGAAGAACATCAATCAGAGATGGAGATGGCAGAAATCCAAACCTAACTTCTTGCTATGAAAAGAATTTTTTGTGGCCCCATCCTCTAACTGCAGTTCTGTTTCATTTCCACTCTAAACTTTGAACAACCCTCACTTAAGGATTAGTTAAATCTGGTTTAAAATGCTGCTTCTTTTGATCAAATGCATTTGAAATCACAGCATTTCCTGAAGACAGTGTTCTCCCAGACTTATTCAGAAATCAGTCTTCAAAATCACCATAAAATAAACTTTTATTGCACTGATTTATCTATAAAACAATATACTTCTATGATATGTGATTACATAGTTTGTGCAGTCTGTATATAATCACTAAATCTACCAGATACTGTGTACACTTCTTTTACAAAGTACTGCACAAATATGGCTTTGAAAATGCATGGCTAGCAAAGAACTTAATATGAAAACTGTCAAAGGCAGTTACACAGTTTGTATAGAAGTACAAAGCTCTTGGGTTTGTTTTTTGTTTGGTTTGTTTTTTTCCATGAGGGCTGAATGTCAGTACCATGTGTCTTCTCCATGCAATCTGAGATGACAACACAGCAAACTGTAGCTCACAGACTTGTCAAGGTGGTGGGAATTTGATACTCTTACCAAAGGTATCTAAGCCACATTAGATACTTCAGGTTTCTTACGTGGCTTCCACCTGCAGAAGAGTGTCTCTTAGTCATATCTACTGGTCCTATGTGAATTTCTGACACCCTGAAGATCTGAAATATCACTGAAATTTGCATGCTTAGACATATTAACTGCCTCTGGAGTGAAGTGAATAGAGCAGGACAGCCCATTGATTTTACTGAAGTCTGGGCTGAGTGCCTTGGTTAATTAAAAAACTGATTAATTTTTTAATGAAGCATTCATTTAAAATGAATGGACCCCTGAGGGACACTATTCATCACCAGCGTTCACCTGGACATAAGGCCATTGAGGCAGCCAGGTCCCTCAGGGCTCTGTCTTGGGACTGGTGTTCTTTAATATCTTTATCAATGACATAGACAGTGAGATCAAGTGCACTCTCAGCAAGTTTACAGATGACACCAAGCTGAGCAGTGCAGCTGACACACCAGAAGGACAGAACACCATCCAGGGGCAGCTGGACAAGCTTGAGAAGTTGGCCCATGAGAACCTCATCAAGTTAAACAAGTCTAAGTGCAAGGCAATCCCAGACATGAGTGCAGCCTGGGTTAAGAAGTCATTGAGAGCAGTCCTGCAGAGAAGGACTTGGGGGTTATCAGGCATGAAAAGCTGGGCATGAGCTGGCAGTGTGTGCTTGTAGCCCAGAAATCTAACCACATCCTGGGCTGCACCTAAAGTGTGACCAACAAGTCAAGGGAGGTGATTCTGCCCCTCTGCTCTGCTCTCATGAGATCCCTCTTGGGATACTGTATCCAGTTCTGGGGTCCTTGGCATAAAACCTGCTGGAATGGATCCAGGGGAGGGCCACAAGGATTATCAGAGGGCTGGAACACCTCTCCTCTAATGATAGGCTGAGAGAACTGGGTTTATTCAGCCCAGAGAAAAGAAGACTCTGGGAAGACATAATTTCATCCTCCCAGTACCCAACTTTTCAGGGGGAAAGGTGAGCCATTTCCAGTGGGACTGGCACTAGGGTACTCTGCCTCATCTCTCAAGTGTGCCATTTAACTGGACTCCTCCCTGAGGTTTGTAAATGCATGAATATGTTCCCCTTTTGAAGAGGAAAGCACATCTTTGGTGAGGACCTGCTGTTTCCAAGGTCAAGTTTGATGGTAGTCCTCTGCTCTCCCCTTGTAGTCACATCCCGCTCAGGATTATTGTGTTCCCTAAACCTGTGCTCAATGGGCTTCTCACTGCATTACAAAAGATTTAGTAACAGGAGCTGAGTTAACGTCTTAAAGAGAGAAATAGAGTGGAGAATTAGGCAGACCAGCCATCAACATACCTTGCTGATGTAACAGGTGAGTAGTAGACATTTTAATACTACGTGGCCTTTGCTGTTCGGCTGTGGCACAGATTTACTTTGATATTTTTGAGGGAAAATGCAAAAAATCTATCAGTTTTATTTCCTGTGAAAGCAGCTTTACATTCTTGCAATAAGCACTTTATGTATATTAGTATTTGCATAGTAGTCCTTATCTGTATAGCATTAATTAGGTATGTAAAATATTGTGCATGGAAACTGCTTTTATTGTGGTCATCACACATAAGGAGATGCAGGTGACTAATGAGTTCTAACAAAAAATATAAAATGTAATACTGTTAATGTGTGATTTCTAATACAGGACTAATGACATATTTCTAAACTAGAAATAGAGCCTTTCTGTTGTTCTTACCTTCCCATGCAGTTCATTAGGAGATATTGGGAGAAAAATTGTTTTGTCTTAGTAAAATGGTTCCTAGTCCTGTTTAAATTTATCCTTCCTATAGGGTTTCCCCTTTGTTTTCTTTACATGTTAAGCCAGCAAGCAACCTGTTAGAGTTTTGTTTGGGTTTTTTATCATGAAGGTGTAACCTTAATTTCTGGAAGGACTGCAGAGTCAGAGGGGTAAAAAGTGAGGAAAGACATAGCAGCTGTTTTTTGACTAAAAATATGCAAAATTTGTTTGAGATGTTCTTCCTAGCAGTACAAGGCAATATTTTGCCTAGTTTGTTCAAATATAAAAGTGTAAAATTTAGTATCCTACTTGTACAAAAGAATCCCACCCTACAACATTGTAAATTACATACTCTACTCTTTCACCAGAATGAATTAAATAGAAATCTTTGGTTTTATATGGCTATTGGTGTGAAAATTAATAACTTAATAATTTTACATTATTTTTAGGACAGTTTTATTTGCATTCACAATGGAACCTCAGCACAGAACCTGTGCAGTTACAGAGCAGCACTAAAAATGTAATGTAGTCTCTAGAGTTTTCACGGAGGGATTAGCCTAGATTTACTGTAGCTGACAACCCAGTTTGCCACATAGTTTGCAGAATTAATTTTCTTTTTCAGCAATAAAGAATTTTGCTGATCAAGACTGTCTGTGTGTTTTATAGCTAACAACTTATAAAAAATGCTTACATGCTTCAGTATATGATATGTAATAAAGGCCCAAGATCATTCAGCTAGTGCATATAATTTTAGATCTTTTAATGCCATTCATCTTTACTAGTGTCTCTCTTGAGCAAGAGAGGTATTTTGGCACTCAAGTCTTCAGACCTTTATTGTCCTGAGATTTTAATAGGTATTTTCCTACACTGAAATAGCAAACAAAAGTTTTTTATGTTATTACTTAAAACTTCTCTGGATTCATAAAAACTGATGTCATAGGATTAGTGCCCCTTTAAAAACAATATTAAATTAGGTTTTCCTCCTCAGTAGATAATCACACTGATCCCAAATGATAGGAAGGCAATGCAGGAAACTCCTCCTTTTTCAAAATGAGATGGGTTAGTGTTTGCTTTGCTGCAACACTGGAAGGTCCATATCTGCAGGAAAATGAGGTTGCATCTTGAACACAAGGTAGCATCTCAGCACCTCTGGTAATTTATATCAGATGTGATCTCCTATCTAAGTGTTGTATTATAGACATATTTCTCATTCTTGTCTTCATGATCTACCACAAATGTTCATACCACTTCTGTGCAAGCCTCCCACTTCCCAAAGAATGGGAAAATCAACATACAGAGAGTCAAGAGGAACCCAGGAATTCCCACAGATAATGCAATGTGCTGAGTGTTCAGGCTGAGGAGTGGTCCTTGCAGCTGCCTGAACCAATCCCCTAAGTTGTATGAATGAGTGAAAACATTAATCTGTTCTTTTAAGACTATACCAAGTAATGCTTGCTGAAGAGGTTTGGCACAGGGAAAGAAAAAGTACTTGGTAGCAGGAGGGCTGAGCAATAAGGCTTATCCTTCTTCATTTTTTGAGTTTAATGATTATTAGTAGTGGAAGGAATTAAGCCCATTTGAAAAGCAGTGCTTAAAGATGCATAGTTTTAAATCTTCTGTGAGGTGACAATTTCATGCATACATAATACAACACTTAGATAGGAGATCACATCTGATATAGATTACCAGAAGTGCTCAGATGCTACCTTGTGTTCAAGATGCAACCTCATGTTTCTGCAGATATGCACTTCTGGTCACTTTTGATGATAAAGCTCTCATAGATTTGTGAAGGCAAAGAATTTGATTGATTACCTAATCAAATGAATGTTCTTTCTAAGTGAAAAAGAGTGGCTGCTCCAAAAAATACTGCTCACCCTAATGTTGCCTTTTTGTTGCATTACAGTCTTTAGCAGAAGTTCAAACTGGGACCTATCACTTTTAATAAGGACACATTTGAGACAATGAATTAAGTCTCAGACAGAAAAGGTAGGTGAACTTGTCCTAACTGTAGGTGGTACAGTAATTAAAAGTCAGGAAAACTGCACTCTCTGACAGTTCATTAGACAAAACAGTATGTGGAAAATGTTTTGTCATGTCTAATTGCTACAGCTGCTTGGATTTCTCTGTTATTCTGGGACATCAGCTATTCATAAACCAGCAGGAGGAATTAATCTGCAGAAAAATGCACTTCCTACATTACATCTGTCCTTCTATGAGATCAATGCCTCCAGTCTTTGACTAAAAGCTTAACTTAACTAAGGGATGTGGCATATAACAGTAGAAAATCTATATCCAGCTATAGCGTTAGAATTATTGAGTTGAGCCGGCAACATTACTTAGGAGTGTAATGCTGTCTGAGTGGGATTATATTGTGTTGTCTATCAAAATAATTTTTACATATACATTACTAAGCAGTTCCAGATGTGGAATTTGTGCTAGAACTACTGGTGCTGGAGCCTTCTTGTTTCATCTTTCAGTAGGTAGAGTAACTAACTTCAGTATGTAGCTGAACAGTCTTACAATATAGCAGCAGAAATATATCACACTCATTTTCTGTACTTTCATTTCTATTTTCCATTATACAGAATGTTAGGATGCAATTTAATTTTCCCATAATAAAATAAGGGGCAATTTTCAGCAGGGCAGCTTTTAGCCTTAAGCTGATTTTAGTTCAGTCATTTTCAGCACAACACATTGTGTGCTAACTGAAGATGTCATGGGTAATTTCAGACAGCTTCAGGATTTCAACACAAGTGACTGGGTTGACATGAGACCAACTGAAATCACAGTCTAACTCATGTCTGCAAAACTGATTTTTACTTTCCAAAAGAGGCTGCATGGTTTGATATAGTCCTGACCTGCAAACGTTTGTCATGTATTTATCGTTGTCAGTATTAGTAGATTCATATCTTTTGATGGAACTTCATACAAACCAGGTAAGTATTGAATTCATATTGAATATTGAATTATCTACATTCATCAGTAGTTGAGGGCTCCTGGGAGATCTGTAAAACCTCTATCTACCTCAGTCTTTGTATTTCCTAATATCCTAAGCTTTTTCCTAATATCCTAAGCTTTTACTTCTGGGGCTACTTCAAAGCCAAGAAGCCTTTCCAGCTGGTGCATACACATACTGCCTCATGTTCTGAGGCATCTGCTTAAATGGGATTGAGTTTGTTTGACATTGACACTATCCATGGGAAAACACTTTTCATTAGGGACTTGTAAACATGCTTCTGGACATTTATGGAGTATGCTGGAAGACTCCTACATATTGCATTTTACTGATAGTGTTGTGCAAAGTTGAAAATTATGCAGTATTATACAGTGTGGTATTATACAGTGAGTTATAAGCAAATCACAAATCACATCATACTTGTTTTAAGAACTAGTAGTCTACACCTGACACTTAGCAGCCATGATTATGAACTGAAGATGTGACTTATAACTTTCCTCTCCCTGTACTGGTTACTTGATTTTTAAGGCAATTCTTTGCCACTATTCTACCTTTAATTTTGTCTCTAGTATCTCTATTTTGACTATTGCACCCTAACACACAGAAAGCTTCTATCTCCTTGGATGTCAGAGAATAGTGCGCAGGGGTGAAACATTAATTTCAGTGATGCTTCATTCTTCTGAGTTTATTTTTCAGTTTTGCCTGTATCATTTTATTCTTGCTGACAATGACTGACAATGTTGGGAAAAGGCAACTTCAACATTAAATCAGCTAGTAGTTGAAAAAATGGACTTGGAGATCTGGTATGGACACTCATGCAAGTGGAGTTGCACTGTCTCCTGGAAGGGGCTTTATTAATCCTTGACTTCATGCAGAGCAATATTAGAAGGGGAAATGGCATTAAAAAATTGTCATGTCTAGAGATGGATTGCTTGGTATTTGGCTCATTACAGAAAATTCAGTAAGACAGTCAGCAAGGCACCACTAAAGAAACACTTTACAAGACTGCATTCAGCTGTTGGTGGGCAATTTTATGCAATTGTCCAAAGCTTTAATCAGTATTCTATTTTAAATACACAAAAATAGGTAAAATAACTCATGAGCTGGAAAGAAAAGATGGGGTATGGAGCAGAAAAAGCATGCAAATCATTAAACATCGTGAAGAGCTGGCAGAATTTTGCTATCTGTGTTCTATATGAGCACACCCAAAACCAGCATGAAAATTTCATTGGTTATAGATAAAAAACCAAAATCAAATTCATCAGGCAACAAGTAATTTGATCTGTCTTTTAAAAAGTTTTTGTTTTCTAAGTATATCATTTTGATCTCTAACAAATAGAAGTTGCCTTTTAGATAAATATCAGTACAATGTTTTTTGCACTAATAATACTACTACTAATAATAATGATAATAGATGAACTCAGGAAATAATGACCTGCTAACCTTTATTCTTATTATATAGCACACTGCTTGTATTGGAATCAGTATACAGTAATAATTATAATAATAGTATCTAACAATATCCTTCAACGTAAGTAACTCCCTAGTTAGTCTTTTTTATGATGCATGAGAAAGTAATGCCCTCGTGAACTGCATTGATTTGGATTTGTAAAAAAAGATGGGAGATATTTTGCAGATGCCTGTGTAATGCATATTTTTCCTTTTCCCAAATTTTTATGATTTATTATCTCCCAATTATCTTGTATTAGTAATTCTTCCACATATTCCTTGCCTCCTGCTTAACTTGAAGACATTATAGAATCTGTGCAGCATTATAATTCACCACATTTCTGAATGCTTTTTCTAAGCTATCCTTAAATGTAAATCAAAATGTGGAAATAAGATTTATATACAAATTATAAATTTTAATGGAATGTGCTTGTTCTGTCTCTAAGCTTCCAAATAGTCCACACAAACTTAATCAGTGTTCAGTTATTTCTGTAACTACGTCTAGTATTTAGTCTCTAGATACTCTTAAACAGTTTAACATTTTCAGGAAAATGCTTTATTTTCCTTTCATAACTTGGCTGGGTAATCAAATTCTTAGCCAAGAATGATACAAACAGCCTCCAACTGTTTCTGTCCAATTTGTCATTATTTAATTCATTGCATTTTAAGAACACTGATTATCAGCCCTTTGTTTTTCATTAACCCCCAACCTAGATGGTTCAAACACAAGAATATTGATGCAAAACAGTGACACATCCCTGCAGTGGGAGAACGGAAACCCAATTTCCTCCCCCAACCCAGCAGGGGTGTTCAGCAGCCAACACAGTGCATGCTGTAATGATGTGCTTCTAGAAACAACTCCAGTTTTCAGAGCTCACCCACATACTTGGCTCTTCAGCTGCCTGCTTGATTCAAGGGAGATCTTTCTTCTCTTTGCCTTTGCTCAAACTGATCAGTGTTCTCACTCTTATGTAATGGAGCAGAATGTAAATGCCCAAGTTCTTTATCTTTTTACTGCGAAAGATCTGGACCCCCTCTCCTCCTTCACCTGTCATTCTGGCTATCAAAGATGCAACATGTTAAAACAACCATTACCACATCAGATTAAAGGTCCATCTAGCTTAGTCCATGATGATACCTGATATCAAGTATCTGGGGAAGAGTGAATGGATTCAAGAAGTATATAGGAATAATTTCTCAGGTTTCTTGCAGTCTACAGGATTTCTTTCTGAGAGAGAAAGTGCATCTCTCTAATGGCCTTGTTAGGGTTTCTTATTTTCTTCCACAGCACTGTGGGGCAGAAAGCTTTATGGCATAGTGACATGTGTGAAAAATTAGTAATTTTATTTATTTTGGACTAATTTGATTTCATCCCGTCTTCTATTTGCGCGAATGAGGACCAGCTATCCAAAACATCTGTTCCCTTAGCACACATTATGTGCTCCAGTCTCCATCCATGTTAGCAGATCTTCACTGGACCCTCTCCAGTTTTTCAGAGTCTCTTGCATTTTGAGGCCCCAAAGTCATGACATCATTCACATATAGCCCTATAGCTGCCAAGCAGAGAACACCAGACATGGGGTGTAGCACAAGTATTAAGAAGTTCAAAATTCAGCACACTCCAGGCTGTGACAGGTGGAGGGCAGATATACATAACCTGCTAAGGTTATACTGCTAACAGAAATTCAGAGCCTACAGCACATGTCCTCAACTGTCTTTACTTAATTTACTTCAAAAAGAGTGTAAAACAAATTCTCAAACTGTACTACAAATTCTAGCACATTTCTTCTTTCAGCTACTTAAAATTTTCAACATGTCCATAGTTTTGACAACATCTGTCTGAACATTTACCCAGAAGCTGACTGTGTTCATTGTGCTGGAACAACTCCACTTCTGTAACGTACCAAAATTTTCTGTTGTAAAAGTGACACTTACCTGCACGTAAAAAAATTGCTTGTGATTTGTTCTCAAAGGAATGAGATGGAACATAACAGGAATATGTTAAACTTTACTATGCCTAGTCTTCACTTTCCCTATAGTAAGCTTCTGTCAGGAAGTTTAAAAGTTTATCTTTGAAAGGCTAAGAGAATAGGGATTATTCATCCTGGAAAATAGAAGGCTTCATAGAGACCTAACTGCAGCCTTCAAGTACCTGAAGGGAACCCACAAGAAAGATGGAGAGAGGCTATGTACAAGAGCTTCTAATGACAGGACAAAGGGGAATAGCTTCAAACTGAAAGGTTTAGATTAGATATTAGAAAGGTGTTCTTTGCTGTTAGGGTGGTGAGGCACTGAAGCAGGTTACCCAGAGAAGCTGTGGATGTCCCATCCTTGACAGTGTTCAAGTACAGGTTACAGCTCTGAGTAACCTGGTCTAGAGTAAGATGTCCCTGTGCATGGTAAGAGGGTTGGAACTAGATGATCTTTAAGGTCCCTTCCAACCCAAATCGTTCTATGGTTCTATGATTATAAGAAAAAAAACTTCTTCATTCCATGCAGACCAGGAGAGAAAAGTGGGGCAAGAACAAAACTATATGGCAGATGTCAATAATTGTACCTCGTTTTATAAAGAGAGAAGCTTAGATGTGATGATGAGGCAATTACTTTGCATAAGATTAGGTATTTTCTGGTGCAGAATGTCTCAAAACTCCATTGACTAATTTTCATCATTTCTGTACTTTTGTGCACATGTGAAACAAATTCTAATCGCAAACTGTCAAAAAATGAAACTAGATACTCCATGTAGGCCAAATTTCTAATTTTTTTTCTCTGTCAGATTATAGGAATCTTAGAATATTAGTAATTTAATATTTTGAGTGTTCAATTTTTTCACTTAGCAAAAAGATCTTGGGATTTATTTGCAATTCTGATAACAAAATTCTACATATCCACAGAGTTCTTTTTAAATTGCTTTTAGTGCCAGCTCAAAATTTGATCAAAAAAGACTAGATTTCTAAAAGCAAAACTGTATTTTACTCCTAATCCATTTCAATGCACTCCATCCTATTAGAACAGACAGTGAATTCTCAGTATTAACTAAGAATTAAAAAGCAGTGATTTCAGAATGTAAAATACAATAACCTGGCATCCCATACCTGTCAAAGACTATATGTTTTCTTTGAAAACTCCCAGGTTACCCATAGATTTTCAGGAAATATCAACAGCATTGGAAACAATTCAATAGTCCCTGACATTTGTACTAACAAGTAAGACATTGACTGGCAGATGTTTAAAATCTGAGATCAGGTAGTCTATTCATAAACTTATTTATGATCAACATCTGGTGATGAGTCACAGAATTCACTAAATACTAGTAAAATTCACTTCTTGGAACAAAAGACATTTCCTAGACTTCAGGTTTGAGATAAGCCAGAAGAACACTGTTTCATATAAGGTCAAAAGCTTTTCAAGAGTACTGGCAGGTTTGTAAAAAAACCAAAATTGATGAATTGATTTATTCAAAATCAGAATGTGCTATTGCTCTTAGAGAATAACACGAAAAATAGTCTTCACAAATATTAAAGTTTGATGGAAAAAAACCACCCACTCTCCAAAAAACCATTCAGAGGAATAAAGCTGTTGATGAAAATCAAGTATTATATTTTCATCTGATGTTTATCCTCTTTCTGCTTCAAAAACACATTGTCTAGAATGTAACTTCTATGGTGGTTAATTATATATTAAAAATGTTGTCTGGGAGAATATATTGAGACTTGACATACTTATTTGTGACCTAAATTTATACCCTCTTTTTTTTTAATTAATAAATAATAACTCAGAAAAAAAACTTGCAAGCAAAAGTTCCAAATTAAGACAGAAATTTCTATTTTTTGCTCACTGATGGTTCACATTTCCATTTTTTCACTGGGGAATAAGACTCAAAATTTTGAAATGCAAAACAAACCCAATAATTTTTACAAAGGATTTCACATTATAAATAATTGTCTGTTTCTTTTCTGCCACTGTATGCAACAAATATCAATTTTGTCCTCTTCAGTACATCCTGGATATCTATGAGTATTATAATATGGATATTTTATGGGTAATATTTTGCCTGAGATTGATTAGACAGTTTGACATAGAGAGTAGTTCTGGGCTAACAGTAATTTTATTTCTGCTAATAAAAATCTTTGTTATGTATATGCTGAAAATTGACCATCCCTTAAAAGATATAACAGTGTTTCCACTGAGATAATTCTTAATATTTTGCTTGTGGTCTTGCTCCACTTGTGTCCCTTGAGAGCCACATAAAGATCCAAGAGAAGAAGAGCAAAGAAGACATTAATTTTAGCTAGCCAAGTGGCAGCAAGAAAACAAGAGGAAAAGGCAGCCAGCCTGGGGCTACTGAGCATCCAAAACCCATCTTATTTTACGTGGCTGTGGAGAAATGTCAGTCAGAAATAACTGTGTTGGTCATATATCTATTAAATAACAGTAGTAGTAAACTAGAACTCTTAGATAGTCAGTATTAATAGAATACTTTTAATATTGGTTAGTAACAGATAATGGTCCTTATCCAAAGTTTGTAGTGCTGATTTTTTTTTTCCATTGCCTGCAAGGATGTTTCTGACCCTCCTTCTTTAGTATTAATAATGGCCTAAAACACCACTTCAAAGCAGAAATCTTTCTCTTGTTCTACCTTGAATTCCTTGCTTACACATCAGGTTCTGAAGAGCCCCCTGCAGTTTGCAGTTGCCTTTTAAACTTCTTCTCAAGAAATATTTCCAAGAGGATAAAAAATTTCAAAAGATGCCACTGCAATAAGCTGTAATGGAAGCCAAAATGAGAGTGCCAAGCAATGTGCCTGGACCCCTGAAAAGGGAAGTGGAAGAAGCTTCAAAAGAAAATCACCAGTAGCAATATGAACTATGAATTATGCTGTCAATAGTGCTCCCAAGATATGAGTATTAAATGCATTCTTCATCACTATCTATTTCTCTGTTTCTGAGCTTCAGAAAAATCCTATCAAAGCTTACAGACACCTAAAAAATCCAATTTAATTCCAGCACTTAATCACAGGAAGGGAAACCTTACACTGAAGGTAGCAGAAATCTGTGGATTGTGATCTGACAAAGACAGAATAAACTTCAGAGCAGGAGAACATGAGGTCTTCATGTAATTTTTTACTAAGCTGATTGCTTACTTCCATTCTTGTGATGAACATTGAAGCACTTAAAACTGGATGATTTTACAAGACACCCTGTAACAAATCCTCTCTCTGAAACAAGAACAGAATATTAAAAAAATCTAATAACAAATCCTCTCTCTGAAACAAGAACGGAATATTAAAAAAAAATCTATTCTTGTCATGGTAGTTAAACAGACAGATGTGAGAGTTAGAATCTCTCTCTTGCATAAGTTGTGTAGGCTAATGACAAAAAGAAGTACACATGGTCAAAACTTTCTATTTTTCAGAGTTTGTATTGGCAAGACCTGATGGTTACTGAAATGCATCTTGCTGACCACAGTTTAAAAACAAACAATAGCCTGCAACAAAATTCACTGTGTTGCAAAATTGCAAGTCTAAACCTACTGGAAAAAGGGAAATATAACCCCCGTTTTTTAAGAAGAGAAAATGGAAGACCAGGGGAACAATAGACCAGTCAGTCTCACCTCTGTGCCAGTTAAGATCATGGAGCAGATTGTCCTAGAAACTATGCTGAGGCACATGGAAAGCAAAAAGGTGATTGGTAATAGCCAACATGGCTTTACAAAGGGGAGTTCATGCCTGATGAATTTGATGGCCTCCTATCATAAGGACACAGCATTGGTGGATAGGGGCAGAGCAACTGATATCATCCACCTGGACATAGACAAAGTGTCGGATAAAGCCTTGAGCAGCCTGGTCTAGTGGGAGGTGTCCCTGCCCATAGCAGGGGGGTTTGGGACTAGATGATCTATAAGGTTCATTCCAACCCCTTAGCATTCTATGATTCTATAAAGTCCCTAAGGAAAGCCATACTGCTGAAAACTGCTTTTTACACTTTTATTTCACATAAGTAAAATGGTTAGAGCTCAGAGCTATCAAAGCCCTTACACATAAAAAGCACATCCGTCTCAACTGTCATTTACAGTGCATTTTGTTGCCTGTTTTATATACCTTTGTTCCAGAAATTAAAAAAACCCAAACTCATAATGTCAGGTTCACATTGAAATAAAACTCACATTCCTTAGTGACTAACATTTAATTGCCTTCCAGAACAAACATGATGAATGTTTAAAAACATCCTTTCATTTTAAATGAAGAAGTGGATTAAGGCTAATTGGAGTCTTATCAACCAAATATTATCTACACACAGGGGACAGAGTCTCTGTCTTCCTTCAACAGTTCTTGCTTTAAGTTAGATAATCTAAAACTAGTCTTCCTTTCACCACATTTCTAATCTCTCTGCCCTATTTTTCAGCTGTTTCCAAAGACTATTCCCAGCTATCCTGAGCCCATAACTGCAAGTTAAAGAACAACACAGGCAATATGAGTGGCACCATAAAGTTTTATCAACACCATTTGCTAAATACATATCTAATGTGTACTTTCACTATAAAATTTAATTGCTGTTAATTCAGACATTTTTATCTCAGTTCCAGAAATCAAATAGAATTTATTAGAAACACTATAAATAAACTATAAATAACTTCTATAGATAAATAATTTAAAATCTTAAATTATAGGGGGTTTTATTGTAGTGTTCTTGTATATTTTTAAAATAAATGTTTTTACATATTGGAAGTTGTCCTCCTGTATTCTTCATTTTGAAAATGTCCTTCCGTCTTAGAATTTTCTTTTTCATGTTTGTCTTATTTACATTAAGAAATAGGGTAAATCTAACCCCTTCGTACAAATTCTTTCAGGCTCATTGAATAACCATTTCCCAACTAGAAATGTTTTGTCAAAAGATCTTGTTCAGATACATTAAGGACAATGTACAATCTTTAAGTGCATTGTATAGTTCTAAGGACTTTAAAAATAATTTATATTCCAGTCAGGCTTTGAAAAATGCTTTATTTTATTAGATCCTAATTTTTTTTTAATGGGAGTGACCTTTTCCTTCTTGTTTTTCTCTCTTGTATTTATTTTTATTGTAAATCTTATTTGAAGTGAATGGTACCAGAAATAAGTGAAAGTGAACATTTTATCCTAGGAACTTCACTAAAGTGTAGTCCCAGGTCACAGCATTGTTTCCAAGTCTCACAGAACTCTGCAGATGTTTTAGATACAGATGAAATAATGCATTAAACTTTCTAATCGTTTTCCAGTGTGTTAGATTCATTCCAAGTCTTTGGGTTCATCAGATCATTAACATTCTGAAGTATCCTGCAAAAATGTCTTCTGTTGTTAATTCTCTGTGCTTCAGCTACCTGGGTAAAACCCATCTCCAAACTGTTGCTGCAACTGCAGAGAAATGATTAAATACATTTTGTCTGTACAAAAATGCTGCTTAATGTTCCCCAAGAAGCCAACATTATAGAGCAAACTTAAATGTTTTCTCTTGCTACTTTTCTTCCTCACTTTAGCCCATGCACTGTCATTAAGGGAAAATATACAAGTGGAGAAGAATACCATGATTGCTGAAAATGCCAATTGCTCATTTCTTTAGAATTTTTTATAACCATCAAAGGTGATCTTTGGTCAGGAAGTGCTACAGTTAAAGTTTCTGAAATATGCACTTGATTTTGTCAGAAAGAATGGGCAGAACATCTAAATTTTCAAGATTCTGTGGAAGATTAGTATTTTTAGGCTAGGTTGCTCCTGTCTCCAGAGTGCCTGTAAGAGGTCTTCCAGGACTCTCAAAAATGTTCTTTTAAATGCTTTTGCTCTTCTCACCAGCTGCTTAGGATATAGGTAAAAAAAGGGATAAAAAGAATGGAATAATCTTACTCCTCTCTAGCCACCTCCAGATGACATAATAGAAGAAAGAAGACTATGGGAACATTCAAGTTGAAAGTGATGAAAGACTGGGAGCCTTTGAGGCTGGTCCAGGGAGCAGTGTGGTGGCCAAAAAGCTGCTTCCTTTGGAACAGTCTTGGCTGAGCAGATATGAAGAGAGAACATTCTGTGTAGTTTTTTTCTCTCTACTTCTGCATTTTGAAGATTGCCTTTCAGAACACTCTGTAAATCACTCATGAGCAACCCTAAAGCCAAAACAGTTTTGTGTGGAGAAAAAGGTAGTCAGCCTTAGCCATCACTCATCTAATAGTTATCTCTGTTTATAATACAAATCCTGCACTGGAAGTGATCACTATTTGAACTCGGATACAGTGTTTTACATTGAGAAATCCATAACATAGTAGAGACATTTATGGGGCTCATTTTTACCTCAATTCACAACTTCTGGGTTTTGCATTCCTGTTATAACCTTTCATTTCTTAAGGAAAAGAGAAACAACTTCAAGAGATTCTAATGGAAAATACAGAGCAGTTATCTAGTTTGTTCCATGTTCTTTTGTTCTATGATTAACATTGGTGTCCAGGTTTGAAGAGTGTAATAATACCAATACAGCCTTCACTGTTCTTTCTATAAAGCCAGATAAAAAGTTATCTTTGTTGAACATCTCTCTGTACCAAATGGTGGGTTTATTATTTTTTAAATTAAAAAAAAAAGAAAAAGCAATGTTGCATTGCAACACATTTTAAGTGGCTAATATATACTAGAATTCTATACCAGAAAGAAATTAGACAGCATGTGTAATTAATTCAATAGAATTTTCCAAAAGAAACTTTAGCTTTCCCATGGCTAAATGGTATTTTCACAAATTGAGTTAAGCACCAGCTTCTACAAAATTTGGAAGAAAATGGATTTAGGGAAAAAGTTGTAACTTAAATTCTTGCTCTTAGCCTTTTGGAGTTCATTTAGAGGTTGACAAGGATTTATTTAATGTTTTTGTATACATTAGTATAGAGAAATAAGATGTGAAATGATAACATTTCCAACACATAAGAGACCCTCTTACTTCCCCACAGCTGTTTGGTTTAAAATTCAAGCTATTCTATCTACAAAACCCAGTATCTCTTTATCTCTCATCTTCTCTCTGGTGTTAATAGGAACAGATTTCATGATCTGAAGTTTGCATTTTTCTGTAGGAATACAAGTACAGGGAATTGAATGAGAAATAAAATCAGGGAGACTGTAGTAAGAGATACCTTATTGCTGGGGATGAGATCCGACCCTAAAGAAGTAAATGGCAAAATTGCAGCTGACTTCAGTGGTTTCAGAATTTTATCCTGGAATTAGTATAATGAAAATTGCAACTTTCTAGATGTCTCTGGAAAATCTCCTGAACTGTCCATAACATTTCCCCAAGATCCACAGCTGACAATTCAGCCTTAAATTGTTAACAATTTAGATTTATTTTTTGAAGAATAAAGTACATGAAGGTGGGAGATCATTTATTGTACATGACAGGCTTGAGTGGCAAGTGTAGAGCCACCTTCATCTAGCCTTTCTAAGTTAGTGGTATATTGTTTTTGTATCTTGCTGCTCTGTTGCCCACTCTGCACCAATTCTCCAAAGACACCAAAACAAACAACTCTACTGAGCAAAGAACTTGTCTGTGTTTCTTCTCACTCTGTTACTCATTTTAAGTTAGGAATGATGTAGGCTTGGCTATATGTAATTCCTGTATCATACCTTGGAAAAATGACTCCTTGGGCTCAGCTCATTCCTAGTAGTTTATGTCCTAAATCCACTGTCTTAAAAGTCAGTAATTGTTCCTCTAAATGAAATTGGCAATTTCATGTAGAAAAACCAATTACTAAATTGACAAAGTAATTTTCATTCTTCTGTCATCTTTGCAGGTGTTCCTTCCAGGTCTAGCTTGAGGTACACCAGAAAGGCAGCCAGAACTGTTGCTCTTCATGTTCCTTTAGATAAATCAAGAATAAATGTCCTTGTCTGCCAGTCTCGCCCTTTTCCCACTGAACATAGAGCAAAATGTTGTACAGGCAAGACTTAGGCAGGTACTAGGAAATAAATTTTACATTTTAACACTTTATTGGCTTTGGCATGGCTTTTTGTATGAATGCTACTTTCCCAAGGACAGAAAATTGAGACGAATTCACTATGTAAAGAAAAAGTGAATTAGAAATGATTACGAGAAAGTAGGACAAGGTAGTAAAATCAGGATAAAACTAAAGCTTTATAACCTGGAGTTTCACCCAGATTTAGAGCTATGTGGAAATTGAAAAAGTATTGAAACTCTCATTCTGTGACAGTACAGAAATACCTGTAATGAAGAATGGCTTGTTGGTTTCTTTGCTTTTTAAGAAAAATCTTAGCTTAATATTGAAAAGAGTTTTTCTTATGTTGTAGAAGCATAAATCTTGAAAGATTCCCCAGAGAATTGTGGCAGAATGTCCATCCCAAAAGGCTGGGAATTTTTTTCTTCCTTAATGTTAATTGTTTTCATCAACATTTGTATTTAATGTGAAACATTTCAGGTTTTACGAAGAGCACATTTTGACAGGCAAAAAAACCCTATTCAAATTATTGAAAGAATTTTCACCAATTTTGCTTTGGAGTGCACTGCAACAAATTACTGTAATTCAGTGTTCTAGTGAAGAAAGCATTCTAGTTAATATATTACAAATTAACTACTTTATTCCATGAAAGCAGTATTTCCCAAAATGAAAAAGTTACCATGGAAAAATTTCAAACATATCTCATTTCAGAGTTTGAAAAATGAAAGCATAGACATGCATGACATTCATTTCCTCTTTTTTTTTTCTATCATAGGAAAATTATATCTAGATAATGGCAAAATGAAGCCAAAATAAAATGTTTTCTCAAAGAAATATTTAATAAAAATGGTGACACAGCAATTAAGCCATTATAAATGGCTATTTTCTGTATTGAAATATTTAATAAAAATGGTGACACAGTAATTAAGTCATTATAAATGGCTATTTTCTGTATCACATGTTTGTAATACATTTTAAGTGATGGAATATATGGAAGGAAAACTGGCTGTCTGAGAATGGAAGATGCTCAGGCTATCATTTATGATCATCACAGATGCTGTGAAGCAGTATTGCTTCTCAGAATGAGGCATAGCCAAGAAAACACAGATGTGTCTTGGATTGCCCACTTAAGTACAGTAAAAACGTTGACTTTTGCTATTTTGGTCACTTTATTAAGCCAGTGAAACTGTAACTATGGACTAACATTGACTTGCTAATGTTCCCTTAACTAAGACAATTGTACTTAATATTATATTTTTGGATATTTTTCCATTAGTAAGAGTAGCTGATTAAAAAAGAAAGAAATTTGGTGAGCTTCTACAAAACTGGCCTTTAAAATACTTTTTTTGTTTGTTTTATGCCTCAATTGATTTTATGCATACTATTTTTCTTGTGTTCTGAGGAGTTGAAGGCCTATTTGGTGGCTTGGGTTTTTTTTTTTCAATAGAGAGCTTTTGCACACCAGACTGCATTTTTCCACTCTGCTGCAGCTGTAATTCATGTTCATTTAAGAAAAAAAAAAAAGGGGAGGAAAAAGGAAAAAAACACCAAAAAGAAGGAAAGAATGAAAAAGAGAATGAAAAAGAAAGCTTAAAGGAATCAGGCTTTTACTTCTTTGGAGAATTTAATACTTTTTGATTTAATTACCTTGGTTATTTAGAAAATTAAATCTAGGGCTTAATTTTCCTGGAAACAATTATAAATGGACAAGTTATGCAGCAATCACACCAATTATGTATGAGCTATAGAAACTAATACACATGAAGAAACAAGCAATAACTAATAAATACTTAGAAGATCCAAAGGTGTGGTACATCATGAATATAAATTTTCTAGTTCAGGCAAAAACAAATGGTATCTAATTTCTCTTGCTATCTTACGTAACTCCTAAGGATGTCAGCTGGATTTATTTGCTTATATTAAACACAGAAAACATATCAATGTTTGTGTTTTATATGCCTTTTATATAATACATTTCATGTGTATGAGAGTATAAAATTCTAGAGCTTATTTACTCTTTCACACTCTCTGTTAGCCATAGAAACATTTGCCCTTGTTTAAAAACAAGTAAGATGATCCTCACATCTACATATTGATGAGGATTAGGAATATGTTCCAGCTTAACATGTCATCTAACAATAAGGGGCTGCATGCAGCAGTTCTCATAACACTTTGATTATAAATGGGGAAAAAATAGGACACAATTGTTCTTGTGATGGAAAATTTACAAATTCAACTCTCCTATTGAGGCCGGCATTGCTGTGAACTGCATGGGAAATGATCTCTTTTGGGTTTGCATTTTACTCAGAATAAACTTAAGGCCTGGAACACAAGCTTCCTGATGAACCATTTCTGAAATTCAGAAGGGATGAGGTACGAGGTTTCAGACAACAATTATAGCTCATTTCTTTGAGTTGGGTTCCTCAACTAATGTCTAGACACATAAAAGGAGACAGCTATTGAAATGCTGAGCACTGCACTGATTAACTTTTAAATGACTTGCTGCCTAGCTTGAGATGGATAAACAGGCTACAATGAATGAAGAGAATAATGACCAAAACTGGAATCCATGGGAGCCAGATTGTTGTGCAGGGAGTTGTTTAAAAATACCTAGAAGCAAATGGTGAGGATCAGTGACTGACTAAAGTCCCTTTCAGGGAGTGACATCAGGATCTCCAATTAAGAGTTATGCTTCAAGGATTTCAGCATCACTACATGTAAGAAGGCAGCACTTAACTAATCGAGCAGGATCCTCAGAGCTACAGGGGCTGTGACTGAACACTTGTAGCAAAGGCATTTTTACAGGTCAGTCTTCTTGAAGTATTAAGGGGACCAAACATAACAGAGTACCTTGAGAGTCAGGTCATAGAATCATAGAATCAACTGGGCTGGAAGAGACCTCAAAGATCATCGAGTCCAACCCTACTGTGGTTACTAGACCATAGTACTAAGTGCCACATCCAGTCTCATCTTGAAAACCTCCAGGGATGGTGAATCCACCACCTCCATGAGCAGCCCATCCCAATCAATGTCTGATCTCTTCCTAATATCCAAGTGTTAATGCCTGTTTAACACTTGTTAATTTAAATGGATTAAATTGTGGACCAAGGATAAAAACTGGAGGTTATTTCTCTTAGATGAAGTATTGCATCATTTCTATTCCATCACTGCCACAGTGAGTATCTAAAACTGAACAAAAGGGGACTGAGGAAGGAGTGAGATAGCATCTAAGTGTGACTCTCTGTATGTGTGTGAGTACAGTCACAGATGTGCATACACATTGCCATGAAAACTTATATACATATTTGCACGTACAGGTATCTATGCCTGTAGAACTCCTATAAACAAATATTTTCTTCTGTCTTATATTTAATGGAATTGCATAGCTTGAGGGGAAGTGGAACCAATGAAAAAAACATACAACAGATTTCATTTTAAATTTATTTAAATCTACCTGAAAACTAGTTAGAATGTGTTTTCCAGAAAAGCTCATTCTTGATCTTCTACATTTACAGCTGATGGGGCAATACACCTATCAATCTCACTTTGACTAAAGCTTGCTTGACACAGCTTTTTGAAAAGTTTACTTTAGCACTTCAAATGCAATTCCTCCTAACCTAGAGGTCAGGGACTCTGATGAAAAAGTCCAATGAAGCAACCAGAGAGATTCTTTTAAATTCATTATCTCAAAAACTTTGGTCTTCCATCTCAGGATAATGAATAAAAATATTGCTGAAAAGATTTACAGGCAAAATAATGTCGATGCTTCATAATGTTTAACTGACAAAATCATTATCTTGTCCTTGTTAGGAGATTAATTTTCACATTATCCTTAGAGCATGACAGGAATCATTATCTACATTTTACTGATTGAGAATGGTTATAGCCCACATTTTCCAGTATGATCCCTTATTTGCATGTTTCATTTTTTGAGATAATCAGATCCTGGTTTGTTTTAGAGGAGTTTATTTTCTCCAACTGTTAAAGTCTTGAGAAACTTCTTGCTGGGTATGCAAAATTATGAAAATTAATTTAGTTAACATAGTTGAGAAATTTATTCAACACGTCTTTTAGAATCATACTTAAAGAATTTGCAGTAAAAATATTCCAGAGTTCAATTTCAGGCCCAGCTGCTATAAACAGACCTTATCTTTTGGGCCTTTTGTAATGAAAAAATGACAAAAGGAAGCAGATTACATTACTGGAGGATAAAAAATCTTAGAATTTTCTCATTTAAAAGGAGAAAAGGTCGTGACACATCATAAGTCTTCTTGAAGTATGTTAGAGAGCAGGATCTGCAATCTAAAATTTGCTGTTTTGGCCAGATTTTAGAAGTGTATGTATCACATCTTGTATACACTAATTGTGCCCATGAAGAGGAAAATGGTGACCACCATAGGCAAAAATAAAACCAAACCCAAACAATAAAAAGTATTACTTCAGATAACTTTAGAACTGATATCCTAATTATTTGCACTTTCTGAAGTTTGATAACATCAAGATTTATATTTCTGAGAAGGCATTGTATCAAAAGATGTGACATTCCTTTGCAACAAACACGGAAAATTACTGTTCTTTGTTTATTCTGTGTCTTCACAGCCTCCAAGTTTTGAGGAATAAGAAAATAATTGTTATCATATGACTCACTGATGAAGCCAAAACATGTACTTTCTAAATTTGGTTTGGCTGGAGGATCCAGCTGGGAGCAGTGACAAACACAGAGTTCTGTTCATGCTGCTCTCACGCCTTCTTAGTGCTTTGATTATGTTCCCCGAGTACAGTTCTGTGCCTTTGCACAGAAGCCTGTGCAACTTATTTGCAAGACTTTGCCTATTTGGTTTTCCCTCACAGTGTCTCATTATAAAATTGCTTTTTGTTCTTTTCAACCTCACGTCACAGTGTCTCATTATAAAATTGCTTTTTGTTTTTTTCGACCTCACATTTGTACCTTATACTGACAAGAGTGGTGGCCATAAGAGATTTTGGGGGAATTTTGCATGAAAAAGGGGAATCCTAAGAAAAAAAGCAAAGGGAAAACTCAGGGATGACATTTCCATCTATCTGCTCCTTCAAGTGAATAAAATAAAACTATGAGAATGTGCATTAAAAGGAATATTAAATGTGTAATCATCTATAGACACGAGGTCCTGTGAAATCAATGATTTTTATTGATCATTGTAACATTTTATTGGAATTGTAGGCTATTCTTAAAAGTAAATAATAATCTGCTAAACAACACCATCCCTGTGAGAGGTGTGGTTTTCTCCTACTCTTGGAAGGAAAGTCATCCTGCCCAGTTGCTGAGTATTTTCTCAGGACACACCAGTGTGATACTATAATTAAATCAACACATGGCATGATTGGAAGGGCTGTATAGAGTGATGAAGGTCTCCGCTGTGCTCCCTCACTGAAAAAAGGTAAGTGTGGGTGACAGCTGTAGCAGCAGTAGGTTTCAGTAGGTTTCACAAATCTCTTAAGCAATTTGGGAGGGAAATAAGGGCTCTTTCATAGACTACTTGTTTCTACTGTTGGGGTTGGGGGGGTGTAATTTATTTTTTTCTTTCTTCTTTTCTGTCAGGAAAGCTCTGTACAGTGTCTCATGAGCACCCCATGAAGAGACAGCTGCTGGTGGTGTTACGATTACTTTTGTTGTTGTCATTGTTGCTGTTCTTCATTTGGTTCTTATTGAACAGAACTGACAGTTTGATTTCACTTGCTTTTTAAATGAAAAGCTTGTTCAATGTATCCCGCAGGAGATACAGTTTAATGAATCTGAAGAACTGAAATTCCCTGGTCTTTACTGTCATGAGTATTTCACGTCTAATTTGTAGAAGTTGGCTGTAAAGAGAGGAGAATAAACAAAGAGAGTGGTGTATGAATTCAGAGACTCATCTGATTCATTTTCACTCTAAGAACTGTAGCCATAGAGACCTACTCTTGGTAAGGAACAGACAATCCCATTAACGAAAACAAGCCAAAGGGAAATACTATGTCCTTATGGGAACCAATCACAAAATTTTCACTGATTTCAGTTGCAGCATTTATAGCCAAAGGTACTCTTTGGGATCCAGGAATAAACTGAAGAGAGTTTAAAAGAGGGTGGAAACTATTCCACTTCATCACAGTGAGGCAGTGTAGCAGATCTCCCTGGGAATCTGCACAATCTCTGTCCCTAGAGACTTTCAAGCTCTGACTTGTCCAAGACCTGAACACTCTAGACTAACTCCAGGGCTGGCCCTGTCTTGGGCAGAGAGTTGGATTAGAGACCTCCTGAGGCCCTTTCACAGCTTTAATTGTCACTAGATCTTTTTCCAGCAGCCATCATTAGTAATGAGTTTACAGATATTTATAAGGACACAGGAAACATCTCACTTTAACTGTTTGTCAGCATAAATGGGAAATCTTAGTATTTCTTTTCTTTTCCCATTTTCAATAATTAATAATCATGCTGGTTCTATTAACTTGGAATCTATTGGATTTCATATTTTTTATAAATCATGTTAGTCTATTGTAGGTCTTCAGACTGATAGTAGGGCAAGGTACATGATGGAGGGCATTTTATAGGCTCTATTTTATGGGAAATTTGGCAGTCAACAGAAATTGCATGAAACAATTAAAAGTTGTCAAACCAGAGAATGCTATTGAATTGCCTACATTAATTTGTTAGCTTAGAATCAGTCTGAAAACAGACTTTGAGATATAAGCACAAAGTAGTTGAGACGAAAAGCATTATAATAAAGTATTAAAAGGTTTTACTGGCTTATATTAATTTATTCTTTATACTTCAAATCCCATAAACTGTAACTGGTCCCTCCATACATACTCACCTTTTCATAAAGTCATTCTTTTTTTTTCATTTTACTGTGTTTGAGATGACATGTACATTGTGCACTAGGGATTGGTAGCACAGAACAGCCACAGAATAGAGTATCACTCTTTGCCTGTGGTAGTAACTCCTGGCAGAGTCTGTAACAGGCTCTGCCTGTCAACAGCTCTTCATTGCCTCTTAGGAATTATTAGGTCTATTTTCTGTTGTGTGTCTCCCATCTACCACCTGTCGAAGGATATCTTTACCTTCCCACGTGTAGTAGGCACTGCAATCCTCTCTGTGCCCCTCAGGCATGAAATTTTTCTGTTCCTTGTAATATGCCTAAGCACATCACCATCCTGGCTGAACCTTGCATCAACAATTCCACATGACATTGTTTTGTTCTTACTGAAGTCTTCTTCACCTGGGCTATTCAATACGATATTGGCTTACATTTATCATTAGGAGCATTGTTTTTCTGAACACTATGGTAGAAAAACAAGCAATTTTTGTTTGCATTTTACTGCTTAGACTACCCATATGGTAGTTTCGGGCAGAGAAGCAAGATATGGCAGAAAAAGAAAGCCCAATTTACAATTGTATCATTCAGAAAATCAGTATTTTATGAGACAAAATGTATTAAAAAATTACTTCATTATTTGTAGATCAATGAGAAGGCCTGTAGTAAGACCATATATGTGTTCTGCTCATGACAAAAATTACATACTAGCTTTGTTCCAAGAGATAATTCAGTGACTGATGCTCCTCAGAAGTCAAAAGTAATAAATATGTGGTTTCATGGCATGCAAGTTAGAACCAGATAATGCATTCCAGATTAGCATCTTCTAGCCAATTTCATTAGAGTCAGCTGCTCTTGGCTTTTGCTTTTGTCTCAGTTGGAGTCAGATATCCTGTATCTCCTGATAAACCATAACTCATTAAAATCCTTTTTTGTGCTTAATATAGGCTCCACTTTGGTCTTGTTTGGTTTGGGTTGTTTGCTGGGTTGGTTTTTTTGGGAGGGTGGGCATGGTTGTGGCAGGGAAGGATTGTCAGGTTTTGTTGGGGTTAATGTTGTTGGGGTTTTTACTCTCCTGAAGTTAATATAATAGCACACAACAATCCAAACCCTTTCATTCTCTGGAAAACAGCATGAACTATCTGTCCACTATCTGTCCTTGCCATACCATTCTAGTGCATCTTATGCTCCACAGTTTTTTTGACAGCCAGTTTCTTCAATAAACACAGTTTTTATAGATTTACATGTATGATTCTTGTCACTGATGAACAGGTTATCATTACTCTTGCTAGAGGGTTGGAGCTTTGTACATGAAAACTGCTATGTCATTTGGCTCCAAAGAAAACACATCTATTGTCTCAGCAGTACCATGGGGAATAAAAAAAGAAAAGAAAAATTCCCCCCCCAAATCCCAAACCAATTAAAAAGTAGCAATGTACTGAGAAAATCTAGTATACAGGCAGATCTTGAGTCAATATGGCCACTGGGTGTCATTGTGTACTCCACCATGTAACACTCAGCTCTCTGAACATGAAATGCAGCTGCATGTAGACAAGTAAGTTTATTTAGTCCTTGTCCAAAACTGGTGATCTATTCATTAACTAGCTAAGAGTAAAGACTTTTTTTTCATTGAATAGAATAATTACATATATATTTAAAAGTCTTTTCTATTATTTTGTCTTGTCCAATGTTTCTTAGGCATTGGAGTCTGTTTTCATAAACATGTCCACACTTCTTTAAAGCAAGCAGCTCTTTATAAATACATTTAAGTAACTGTGGAAAAGAATGACACTAGATCAATGATACTGCAATTTATAACTCAGGCATCAGACACATTAAGAGGATGATGGTGGAAACTTTTATTTTCCTCATGGCATTTATCCTTCATTTGGAAAAGCCAACCAAGAAAGGTTTGTCTCTATTACATGGTATTGCAGGTCATTTTGAAATATGACAAGTTGTTATTGAATACTCCAGCTGGATTTCTAGGTCAGCACGATGAAGTGAATTGTGTTTATTTTCCCATCAATGACTTATGAATGAAATGCAACATGGTTAGACTTTCAACTGGTAGTTGCTTTATGTAATGTCAAACATGATTTTACTAAGTCTATGCTGAACTAGAAGTCCTGCAGAGCATCATGTCAATTAAATCCGTTCCTTTCCACTGTGCTCAACAGCTTTAATAGCAGATGAATAGGAAGACCAGCTCATACATAGAAAGGATTATTCAGTCTCCAGAGCCAGTCTCTGCTCAGCCAGCCAGCCTGACTGCCAATAGTTAGTACATCAAGTATGAGTAGACTGGAGTACCTAGATTCTTCTGCCTGATGCAAGATATATTTGTAGCACAAATTGTGTGCTGTTCTGCATTAAATAGTCAGCAGTTGGCAACATTCAGTGCTTTGTGACCTCATATTTGCACAAATAAATAACTTCAGCACTTCAGGTCATTAGATCATTTTATCTGGTAACTGTTGATCTTTGTATAGCTGTGAGAATATTTCATAGCTGTTTTATGTTGCTGTCAGAAGATAAATTTTCACAAAACAAAGGAAAGACAAAGACTTGAAATAGCTGAGTAAAGAGAGTGAAGGAGAAATTGAAATCAGAAAGAAAAGTATAAATTGAATGGATAATAAGAACATTACTTCTATCTTTACTTGTTAAACTTATCAGTGCCAAAGTATTTTTTTCATAATAAGTAAATCCCAGTCCTTTACTACACTAAAAGATAGAGGGATTTAATAGACTGATTGCCTTAAGAAATAAATAAAGGACAAAATACAGCTCTCTTCTGTACACCAGCTTCATGCTCTATCTCCAGGGCTGTGGTGTCTCTGAAGACCAATGGCAAGTTGATTCACAAGATGCAAACACTGTGACAGCTTCAGCAGCCACAGAGATAGATTAATAAAACAGAGAACATGAAAGGAAAGACCAAACCAAGGAGAAATACAAGTCAAGAAGTTCAGACCAAGGTATTAATTTAGATAAGGTTGTGTGTCTGAGACTATTTTTATGTGTTTTCCCATGAAAGTATAGGTCGATCTGTATACATAAAACTTCACATTTTAAATCCATTTTGAATTATTTCCATTGCAGAGGTTTCCTTCTAATTTGAAGACACCTCCACCATTAAACACTTCCATTTTTTTTCTTTCTCATTGAATTGAGAGGGTTTTGGTTGTTTTATGCAAACATATGGTTTATCTTTCTTTTCTAATTTTAAAATTTATTTGCATGTCTAATTAAATAGGAAGATTGGGATGAGGTGTGGATGTATTTTTTTTCCAGTTCATTTAGAGATAAACTACATTAAAACATTTATGGTTTCCCTCAGTTTAGCTGGTTCTTGATACTGTTCTTGAGCCCTCGACCATCCTTCTGAAAACAGTTGTTCTCAAGGACAGAAGCTCCTTCAAGTTTAGGAACATTTAGTATGGAACATGTAGCATTGCTATAATTTCATTGTCACTAGATATTAGAAGCCTTTTCATGTTTCTCTGCATCTGTTTTTCTCACAGTTTTATACCCTTGGGAATACACTTAGAAATCAGGCACACAGTAAAGCCAGATTATATCTTAAAGGAAAAAGGTATCAACTCCTTCATTATATTGGATCGGTCTCCTGATTAGAAATGGCAGGATTTAAAAATATTTGTGAGAATACGAATGCTCTGTCAATTTTTCAAAAAAAGTTCTAGATATTTATGACAGAAGCTTAAAAAAGCAACTTTCACTTCGTCAGCTCCATGTGGATCTTGTTTCTGCTGCACAGAAGATGGTTAAGAGATGCTCTTAGCTCTCTCCTTCCTACCTTCTGTAGCCCCAGACTAATTATAGACACTTCAGTCATTTAACCTTAAAGAACCACTAACTAGAAGACAGCAAAGTGCTGTCAAAAGAGCAGAACTGACAGAAGTTTAAGATGGGGAATGAACATGTACTTTGTATGTACTTTGTGTATATACTTTGATGTGCTAATCTAGAATTTGACAGTGCACTCTCAGGCTTAATAACACTAACAAATGGGCAGCTGTAAGGAAGTCAGTACTATGAATTATTTCATCTGAAAGGTGCCTTGAATAATTGTATTTTTTTTAAAGAAGACATTTGAAAAGTCAAAGTCAGACATTCACAAGCATACATATTTGAGAAAAATAAAAAAATTCATAAAAATAATTGTTGCTAGAGTAATACTGAAGACCAAGTTTATGGAATAAGATTAAATAATGGTCACTATTTTTCAGATCACATTAAAAAAAAAAAGAAAAAGAAAAATTATTTAGTGTAAATGTACTCTTAAGTCAGTAAGACTATCTCAGAGGTAAGCAGAATATTTGATCTGGCCTCGTCAGCTAGACATGTTCAGTCATCTCTGAATTATTGTTTTATCAAATGATCAATTCAACAGCATCTGACCTGGAAACACTAGGCTGATAATGCTGCACTTCACCTGTTACACTGAGCTTCTGAAGAGTTATTTAGTGTCAGCATGGACTCAGGATCCATATAAACATCTCTGTCAATTCCTCAGTGGAATTTTCATTTTATTCCCAGACATTAAAACAACTGATGGTGGGCAAAGAACAACTGCCATTAGTGTTGTGTATCATCTGTGCACTACCTAACAAAGGTACAATATACCTTGCATTCTTTGAACACGAGTAAAATTTTATTTGTAGAGTGTTGCACCATCTTCATACTCTGCTGCTGCAACCTGAGCATGGCACATGCAAATAGTTAAATCTTGTTTTCTTTAATTTTGCACTCATCAGTTCATTTAAAAGTACACAGGAGTCTTGTAATCTTGCAGCTTTGCAAATGAGGAATAGATATTTTTTATGCAAATATCTGTCATGGATAATGGCTGAAATACCAGGCCCTTGGAAAGTCTTGTTTTTAATAAATGCATCCTTTAAAAACTGAGCTTGTGCTTCACATGTCTGACAGTATGTTTGTATCTGAGCAAGTAAGCACTTCTTAATGAAAATATAATTTCAAAAGCCCAGCTAGCTATTATTTTGGGTAATATAGGTGTATGTATAAAGATACATATGTATTTATACATGTGTACATACATATATTTTTTGCACATTAGTGTAATTTCCTAGATTTATAATTCCACCAAAATGCTGCTAGCTTGTATTTCCCTCACTAACGAAAAAA
>NW_008690712.1:12267-25816 GCF_000695815.1 Acanthisitta chloris | reverse complement strand
TTCCCTCTCTCCTTCCCTCCCTTGTTTTTATTTTTTATACCATCTCTGCATTATTGTCTTCAATGGCAGCAACATTAGGTATTATACATTTGCTAGCATGGTAATTAGTAATTTCTAAGCTGATATTGCTGTCACACCCAACCCCCCTTTTTCTCTAAGCTGATATTGCTGTCACACCCAAACCCCTTTTTTTTAACTGCAAAAGGTCAGCTCTGAGAAACCCCAAGTAACATTGATTAACTCCTGTTTTACTTTTTAAAACAGAAATGCAGGAGTTTAAAAATTAAGGATTTTAGACATGGTCATACTGGTCTACTTCTTTGACTTTCTGTCCTGCAACAAGTTCAGGTTGCAATAATTGCATTACAGCTTTGCTTCATAGAGTACAAAAGACATGCAATAGATACCAGAACTGAGGAAATATAAGAATGAAAATTTATGGTGAGGAAAACTAGTTGCTCCACGTCCTGAAATGGTCCAGAGAAACCTAACTGCTGTAAATGATTCTCCCAGTCTACTCTTGGAAAAATATGTTTTGTGAATATTTTGTTGCTTGGAGTTCCTTAATGCAAATAGATGCTCTCAAGTAATGAGCAAACATAGGATCTGACAGACCTTCAAAAAAAATAACCAGTGAGCTATGAAATTAATTTGCCATTAAAAAAAAAAAAGGCAAAAATATCAGAGAGTTGCAGACTGAGGGCCTAACCTAGCTGTAAACCCTTAAGCTTAATGGAAAAAAATTTGCACTGATGACCACCAATATGCTTGCATAATCTTCTCTAAAAGCCCAACATATTTGGGGTTTATGCACTTATTCGAGGTCAATAGATGTTTGTGTTACAGATTTCCTGATTATATGTTGATTTCCTTAGAAGATCCATAATGTTCTTATAAAATAAATCAGTAAAAGCCAACATTTATCATTCACATCATCGGCTCAAAACAAATGCAAATGAAAAGCAAATTCTATTAGACTACCTTAAGTGCTTTTTAAACAGTAAAAGTGTTTAGAGGTAGAACAGCACAAGCATTTGAGGTACATTAAGGGGTATCTAGATTGCAAAATGCTGCTTGATCCCCATACTGAATACAACTAACTTATGTTCTTAATTGTATTCTATTTTATTCAAATGCACGTGTTGCATTCTATTTCATCCAAATGGATGTGTTGAATGGCTGTCTGTAAAGTAACAAACAGTGTGATGCTGCTTCAACCAAAGACTTCAAAATGCAGAGCTTTATTTGATCGTGTAGTAGTTGAAGATTATGAAGGATAAAAGGATGATCTTTCATATCAAGCTTTATGGCATCAAATCACATGGATTTAGCCTATATTTTTACTTCTATAGGAACTATACTGGAAGAAAACAGTAAACTAAAATAAAAAAAATAAAATCATAATGTTTGCCTTGTTTCATGTGACAGGAAAAAGGAATGCATCACTTTTGTTAACTAGCATGTGATTCACTGGTTAGCTAGATTTTAAAAAGGTGTGTATAGTTTTATGACTATGGATAATGTTTGCAATAATAAGTTATGAGAATCTAGTCTCATGCTTTGTTATATACAGTGGTCGCTTCCTAGGGTCAGGGAAGAAATCTTTCTCTCTGTAAAATACACTTGCCATAGCTTGTCTAAAAACTTGTCTTTTGTTTCACCAGGAACATTTACATCTTCCTAAAACAGTGGGTGTGAGGCATTGCTATCAGTGAATTACTTAGAAATTATTATGAGATACAGTGGACATGATGGAACAGTGAACTGCATATTAATCTTTTTTTATTTAATTTTTTCAGTCTGCTTTAATTTAGCATGATTTTACAGCTTTTAAAATCTGGTCATTTTTCTCCTTAGTTACAGAGCATTGATTTTCCACTCTTCTAACATCACTCCCACTGGCCACTTTAAGTCCTTGGGTGAACAGAAATGAAAGGAGTCTATCAGTGGCAGATTAAAGGGGCAGTAGGTGGTGCTAAGACAAAGGGTTGCCTGTCTTTGGCACATGACTCATGTTCTCATGGAGATCTACTCTAGTTGACAAGTGGCCTGAGGTAAAAAGTGAAAATGAGTCTTTTCAGTAACCTAACATTTGCATAGCAGAGCTTGGAGAGCATGTGGAAGTGGAAACCTGAAACAGATATGAAGCTCAACTCCAAATTTTGACATCCTTGCTTCTTTCAGTGTCGAAAAATGGCACTTGTATTAGAATACAGTACATTGTTTAAAAGCAATTCTACTGTCAAGGAACAGTATGTTCTCTTTTAACTGTTCCATAGAGAACATCTTTGTTATTGAGCTCTGAATTGGAATAACAAGTCATGTACAGTTTGGCCTAGATACAGTCACCACAAGAAATCAAAGGCTAAAATTAATTTATCTCAAATTAAATGCATGTACAAAACTACTGCTGATAGCAGATTTCTAACATCGTGTCAACAACCTATTTATTTTTCTGGTCCTGGGTTGGCTCTACTCAAAATACAAACAGTTAGTTTCACAGGGTTGCAGCATCCTATGGGTGTGATTTTTAGGTGTCCTTAGTTTATACCACAGCTCTGAAAATTCAGGACAGGTAGCAGCTGCTCTGGGGAAATACTGTTTTTACCTCTTCTATCCTCTTGCTAGGAAAAACAGTGACAGCCTGATTCCTCCAAGCACTGTCTCAGGCCTCACTCTTCATCCTCAGGGCAGACAAATGCAGAGTTGGAAGTGTTAACAAGCTTTGAGTAAGTTTTTTTTCCATGTTTATTGCACCTGTGCTAAAGAAAAGTGATCTCACAGGTATCATGAATATATGGTGCACAGAATGGAGTGTCAGGGGGATCAGAAAAAAATCTGTCCAGTTGATGAAAGGAGTGTTGACAACAGACTGTCTGTATCCCACTTTTACACCCAGGACTCAGAAGTCATCTAACCATCATCACCAAGAAATATTTCTAATCACCTAGAGTCTCTGAGACACTGCCAAGGGGCTGATGGAGGGAACACAAGGTGCAGAGGTGTTTTGAAGTAGCAGTCAGAGACTAGTGGAGATATGCTGGATCTCAACAAATAGCTCTATCTGGCTGTGTTAAAGAAACTGAATCTCAAACATAAATGAAGTACCTATTGATTGCATTTCTAGTCAGTCAGTGTGACTTGCAGCATGTGACTTGCAAATAGAAGATAAATTGTCTGAGACAAATATTTTAACATACAGAATTTTCCAGGAAGATTCAGCCCAATAATGGAATAATGTTGTAGTGCTTCATATCACAGGAGGCAGTTTGCCTCAGATTAAGACAATCATTCAGACAGTTTGAAAGAAGATGTTCCTTCTCACATTTTCCTTGTTGCCAGGATAATGGGCAAAAAAAAGAGACTGCTCTCCTTGTTTCTTGTCAATCTTTGGCTGTGCCTTCATCTTTTCATAGACAGAGTGTAATTCAGAGCAACTCCTACTGTGTTTTAACAGTGTCATGGGCACTGTAAACTGAGCAGCAGAATGCAACAGAATTCTCAGGGTAAAAGATGAACTTTTAACAATTTTATGAAGTACAGATTGAACCCAACTTATGTGTACTTTTTGCACCAAATGTAGTGTGATTGCTTGCTGCCATTAAGATCAAAAAATTTGCACCAGTCATTTACAATTATAACAGTATTCTGTCCTTTACTGTTTAATTCTGAAGGGAAACTTACTGAACCAAGAGGTTACACTAAAGCTGAGGGAATGAGGAAAATCAACAAGGAATTAATGAGACAAAGTCAGCATGATTTTGTCCTTGATGGTAGGTGTTTCCAGATACTGCTTGAATCATTGTTATACATTCCTGAGTATGAAATCAGGATAGAATTTGAATGACTTGATTTTTAGTCCACATATATATATATTGACTTGTGGCAAAGTAATTTCTCTCAGGTTGAAACAAAGGACAACATAAAAGCTATCCATCACTCCAGAAGACAGCTGTTGATACAGATTGCATAAAGGAACAACAAAGAGAAGTTCAGAGGTTTGTGGAGGTTGATGAATGACTGAATATCCTTTACCTCTGTTTTCTACACAATCATTTCACTTACAAAAGTGAAACAAGCCTAAATTGCAGTTAACATGTCAAGTCACTTGGCATAATATCTGACAGAAGGCTTCAAGGATTTTTTTTTGTGTGTGTAGCTCAAAATGCATTATCCATGTGAAAAAATTATGCCACTGCATAGCAAAGTACTATATGCATGGTATGCTATGTAATATAGACATGAGAATTGTAGAGTTTTGTTCTGAATGAGGTAATGTATTGCAATAATACATCTTTGTTGTTCTTTATTTTGTGGCTATGTTCCATGATTAATATGTATATAAGAAATATATATGAAAATGCTGTGTATCTTGCTACTTTAAAGGATTTTAATAATGACCTAGGCCTGTGGCAAATCCACACCTGTCCCTAATTCATCTGAAAAAGAGAAAATAAAAATGGAGCATTAAAAAATGTCATATAACACAGAACAAATCAGAAAAAAACCATATGGAATTTGGTCATCACACTTTTGAAAATACAGTGTGGAACAGATGTTCATAAGAGAAGCAATAGGAAGTATCACCACAAGTTTACCTTTGTCATGGAATGAGTACCAGCATGAAAAGATATTTACATTGAATTTTGTTTTCTAGATGTTATTACAGATTTGTGCCAAAAAAAAAGAAGCAATTTTTTTTTAGAATTTTCAAAAGGATTACAGAATAATTATAAGATGCTAGTCTATACATCAGGAAAAAATATTCCTTAAACTGAGTTTGTCAATGAGCTGTGATTGATAACCATCTGCACATTAGTCAAATAATAGAATTTCCATGTTGTTTGGTCTTTTAATCCTCAGATTTTTTTCATAGAAATTAAGATCACTTTCCCACTTTGTGCAATGTTAACATCTCTGTCAGTACACTAGAATGAAGGCTTTCATGTACATTGCAGTGTAATTCAAGGTCAGGAACATATTCTGTCTGCACTTCATTGCCTAGACCATTTCTGTGACATCAGAGACAACAGAAATTAAACAGATGTGACAAGAAAGAGAAAGGAAAAATACCTTAGACATAACAATGAGGGAGAAGAATGTGCTGTAGTCAAATTAGCATCAAAAATATACTACTTTTATTACTGACAGAAATTCTTTTAAAAACTTAGATATAGTCCCAGATTCTAAACAAACACAAATTGGCACAGATGCATCAAACCTTCTAGCACTTCTAATTAGCTAGATTGCAAAATTAATGATCTAAACTTCACAAAGTACCCTATGTTGAGAAAAATTAATCCAGTTTACATTAACAGCAGCTTTCAGGAATTCAAAAAACTGGTCAAAGGATGTTTTTCTGTACCTTCCAGCTAAATTGAATCTCTTGCACAATTAACTTCTATCTTTGAATCTTCCAGGACCTTAATTCAGCTGAGAATTTGATCATGGTATTTTTGGCTAGCAAACCTATTTATGAACAGTTGGAGATTGTTTATTTCTTGTGTCAATAACAATGCACTACATTTTCCAATGATATTAAAATAAATTTAAAAAATGCCTGAGGCAGACATAAATCCGAATCTCTTGCACAATTAACTTCTATCTTTGAATCTTCCAGGACCTTAATTCAGCTGAGAATTTGATCATGGTATTTTTGGCTAGCAAACCTATTTATGAACAGTTGGAGATTGTTTATTTCTTGTGTCAATAACAATGCACTACATTTTCCAATGATATTAAAATAAATTTAAAAAATGCCTGAGGCAGACATAAATCCGTTACAATTCAATGATATTAAAATAAATTTAAAAAATCCCTGAGGCAGACGTAAATCTGTTACAATTTCTTTGTTGCAGTATCTAATCAGGTTATGCTGTAGTTGCACCTTTTTTGGTGAGCATGTAATTTATATACTATGCATCATAAGACAATCCTTCTGAAAAGGTGTTCAGTGGTGTTAAAACACATTCAAACGTTGTCTTTCCTCTTTAACATTACTGAGTTGTTAATAGGAATGAAGTACTTATTTTCCCACTTTTTATGTGATTAGAATTGAATTTCTGAAGACTATTTCACAGACTCTTGGTTTGGATTTCTTGCACCAATTGCACTTTGGAGCAGTGCATATAAAATTCTGCCAGTCAATTTGCTTTATAAGAGTTATCAGGTGATGGTTTTCTGAAGATAAAATAACTTAACTTTAGTTCTAATGAAAATTTTCCTTATGCAGGGAATTGCAAAGCAAAATGTAAAGTGAAAAAAACATAGGGAATTTCTTGATAATGGAAGCAATGTAAACACATTACACATTCAGTAAATTTGAACATACAAATAAAGGTTAGAATCTGGTTTTGGAGCAAGAGGAGTGATAGAAAAAAGAAAGGGGAGGAATGTATTGAGAAACCACAGTTATCTCTGCCTGATACATCATTGGATATTTAGGAGATAGAACAAGAACAAAACCTACAGAACCCACCCCACAGTGAAGTACTTCCACTGAAATGCAGAACCTTGGACAGTGCTGAGACATGCTGACTCCCTGGGCTCATCAGCAATGATTTGCTAATTATCACAAGCAGTTAATCACATTTTTGATAAATAAATAATTTACTGGAATCAAAAAATGTCAAAGTTAGGGTTTACTGATAGTTCATAGAAAAATTTGCATTTTCCCCTTCATATACCTATCCAAGACATGAGCTCACGTTGCATTTGATGTTCTGCTGCTCTGGTTTTGAAGTGGTGTAACATAGTTGGCTTCAGAATCAGAAAAACTGAGTTCTCATGAGCTCCCTTCAAATGGAGAAACCAATGATGTGGTGCTTATTACTGCTTAGAATTTTGAACTGAGTTATGGCAGGTTTATATCTATCTTAGAAGTTGCTTTTACACTGCTGTAGTTCAAAGATAAGATTTTTAAAATAAATCCCTCTTGGAATAATTACTCTCTCATTGAAATCAGTATTAAATTTTCCACAACTTAAATAGAAAGGAAACTAGACTGATAATAAATGAGCATTTGATAATAATATTTCAGTTGATTGACTCTCAGTTTGTACAGATTTAACTGTCAGGAGAATGAGACACTGTATTTATCTTTGATCACTTCTAGAAAAAAAAATCCAAGAAAATTGTGCTAAGAGGATATAGTCAACACCCTTTGAAATCAATGTGGATTTTAACTGAATAAAGACTGGGAGTCTGGACCTTAAAGCAGAGGAAGCAGCAATTTAAGGCTGAGGATTAAAAAGAGATAGGAAAAATATGTGAGTATTTCCAATTTCTGTTTAACCCTACATTCTCTATTTTGGCCTTCACATTCTCACTAGTGCTCCAAATGTCACTATGATCTGTAATGAAACCACACCTTACAATCTATTTTTGTCTGGGTTTTTTGGTAGGGTTTTGGGTTTTTTTGCCTTATTTTCTTCCATCTTATATACTTTGGAACTTGTAGTAAAGGGCACATTTGTTCATTCTTTACTTGAGTCCATGGAATTAGAACTTTGTATCAAAATGCTAAGAATAAATTAAATTCTGGAACTGAAAGAGATATCAACTTACTGGTGCGAGTACATTCATTTTTCAGATGCTTGCATTGTTGAGGTTTTTATTCCATTTTATGTCTGGTCCTTCCCATGGCCTAATAAGGAGCTATACCTACTCCATCTGAAAATTTTTCATAACCTCTTGGAGCTAGGATGTTTATTCAAATGTCCAGTTTTCATTCCCTATATCTTGTTTGTTGTTTTGATCTGTTTTCTTTTCCTTTTCTAATCCTTCAGTCATTAAGAAATTAAAAATGTTACTCATATTCCTCTTGGCTTCTTGCTTTTGTAGACTGAAGAAACAATGTTCTTTTAATTCCTTGTTCTAAATTAGAATTCTCATCCCCTTTATCGTTCAAATGATCCTTTCTTATGTATTATCACATTCTATCCATTCATTTTCTTAGATGTGAACCGAATTGTATGTGTGCTATTTCTGATATCTTGTCAGTAGTATGTATGCTTACCTTTTTTACAGGCAGTCTCTGCCACATCTTCAGAACTGCCTTTTTTTCCAGACTTGTATTATCGTGGGAATACATAGTCCTCTATTGATCAACTACTACAACTACTTAGTTTTTCAATCAATTTCTCACAACAAGAAAGAAAATTCTGTGTGCAACTTTTCATTATGTGCTTCTGATTTTCAGCTTGTTTATTTTCATGTGGTCATAGAAACATACCATAAATGGATGCAATTCTGGACACAGTCCTGAGCCATGTGCTCTAGGATGGCCCTGCTTGTGTAGGGAGGTTGGACCAGATGACCCGTCGTGGTTACTTCCACCCTAACTGATTCTGTGATTCTGTAATGGTTTGGATTAGAAAGGACCTTAAAAATCACCTAGTTCCCATTCCCCTGCCAGGACCTCTTCCACTAGACCAGATTGCTCAAACCCCATCCAACCTGGCCTTGAATGCTTCCCAGGATGGAGCATCTACAACTTCTCTAGTGCCTCTCTAAACTCTGAATAAAGAATTTCCTCCTAATGTCTAATCTAAACCTGCCCACTTTCACTCTAAAACCATTTCTTCTTGTCCTATTGCTACATGTTCTTGCAAAAAGTTGCTCTCCAGCTCTCTTGTAGTAGTAGGTACTGGAAGGGTGTTATAAGGTGGCCCTAGAACCTTCTCTTCACCAAGCTCAGCAATCCCAGCTCTCTTAGCCTGTCTTCACAAGAGAAGGGCTCCAGTCCTCTGATCATCAAAATCATTCACTTTTTGCCCTTTAATGGCACTCTTTTTTTTCTGTAGAAGTCATCCTTTCCAAGTTGCTGCTGTCAAAACACATCAGCATATCCCAGTTTTGGAGTGAGTTTTTTGTTAGTAGATTGTTGTTTGGGGTGGGATTTTAGAATTATTTAATGTAAGGCATTGCTCACTAGAACTGTTAATGTTTTTTTAATGGCTTACAAGAAATGATATTACCAGTCTAATGATCCTGTATTAATTTATGCATCTAATTAACTGTAATGAATGCAAAACCATTGCATATGTAAATACATGTAGTTCTTTATGGTCTGTGTGTTTGGCAGTGCATAAGCTTCTTGGTGCCAATCTTAATAACTGAAGTGCATATATTCATAATAATTTACTATAACTTTGACTTGGGAGTTTGTTCAGGATTTTCTGCATTTGATTTGCAGTTATGCAACATATTTATTGAGATTTTGTAGTGGAAGACAGAATTTCTAGGGTAATAGCCCATAAAAGTACAAATCTGTCTGACTGAAAAAGTTAACATTGATCTGCTGAGCAGAATTTTGGTTTAGCTGTACCCATTAATTCTTGAATTTCTTGGAAATATGCTCCAAGGACTTTCTCATTTTAGCATTCTTACCTAACAGTTAATATTGCACAGAGAAAGGTTTGTTAGACCATATGTTTTCTCTTTTCAGTAGCTTTTTAGTCTGTGTTCCAGCCTTGCCTTCATTTCTGATATATTCTCTGTCCCCTGCACTAACCCAGTGAGGCATAATAAACCTAAATTCTTAGCACTTTCTAGGGTGAATATTATTGTCAGGATATTGTTATACATATTCCTTATAGCCAGGGGGCTTCATTCCAATTCTCACTACACTCAAGAGATCTCATTTGGATCTAATTTTGACTTAAGTTGGGAATGTTTTCAGCAAAGCCCAATGAGTATATTTGTAATGAAAGCACACACTGTGCTGGGTGGGAAATGACATAATGCAAACAAATCTGTTGTCTTCAAAATAGCTGTAATATCTACAAATCAACCTCAAAGTCACTGTGTTTTAGATTTTCTTGCTGTTGGTGTTAAGGGAGCTTTATTTTCTGAAGCTTAGTGAGTATAATAAATGCTGCCAGAAAATATTTCAACAAATGGTTTTCATTACAAAAGTTTGAATGACAAGTAAGTAAATCTAGGGAATAGCAATAATGATGCAAAAAAGACTATGCCCTCTGGTAGCCAAAATATTTATTTCTAATCTTCTTCTCCATTGAAGGAAAATTACTTTGCCCTATATTCTGAAATTTGAAAAAGGTGTAAATCCTATATTAAGTATACAAACCCGTAGGCAAGGTAAAATATACTCCCTTCTCTTGTATGTATTGCTGCACTTCGAATTATCATATCACAAGCAGTGAGGGACTTCAGAAGGTCTCCAGTTCAACCCCCTGCCCAAAACCTCTGGGCCACCTCTAGGTTCCTCACAACCTGTTCTAGCCAGGCCTTGAAAACTACCAGGACAGAGAAGACACAGCCTCTCAGGCCAACCTGCTCTGCTCCCTGACTGGTCCTATGTGGAAATGGATTCTTCTTATACTTAGCCTGAACCTCTCTTGCACCCACTGTGCTGAGACCACCTTGATCTCCTTGGCAACCTCTTGTAGGTGCTGTGAACCTGTTTGTTGCAATAGAAGGTATCCTTTCTCCAGCCTAACACAGCCCTGGTCTTGTAGTACCTCCCCATGGAACAAGTGCTCCATCCATCACTGCACTGGAGGCCCTCCACTGAGTTTTCTACAAATTATGTATATCTTTGTTGTGCAGGAGGCCAAAGCTTGATGCAGTCTTGAAATATAGTACGACAATACCATGTAAAGGGTTGAAAATGCTGTCCTTCAATCTGTGGAATGTGCCCCTGTTCATATAGCCCAGGAGCTGTTCACCACCTTTGTTGTTAGAGCACTCCATGGCGTCATGTTCTGCTCCCTGCCCACCTCAAGGACACCTTCCACTAGACCATAGTCCCCAACAACACCCCCTCCCTGCCATGTAGTGCTGTTTTTCTTACAGCCAGCTGTTGACATAGGCTGCCAAGCAGATCAGTCCACAGCACTGTGATAGACCTTTTTGGCAATTTCAGGCACTGTTTTCCTGTTAGCTGCTGATTCATTTATTCTCAGTTCTTGCTTTTGTTGTTCTTTTCACCATAACTCATCACAGTTGGTGGTTCTTTGCGTTTGACTCAGCTCCTGGCCAGGGCAAACTCTGGATATTTCTGCATCATCTTAGATGGGCAAAGGCAAATTCAAGCACTGTGATAGACCTTTTTGGCAATTTCAGGCACTGTTTTCCTGTTAGCTGCTGATTCATTTATTCTCAGTTCTTGCTTTTGTTGTTCTTTTCACCATAACTCATCACAGTTGGTGGTTCTTTGCGTTTGACTCAGCTCCTGGCCAGGGCAAACTCTGGATATTTCTGCATCATCTTAGATGGGCAAAGGCAAATTCACCAGAAGGATTTGTATTTTTTTTAAAGAGATTGATCAGTGGTCATTCCTAGAAAACATCCCTAAGGGTGAGAATAGGGGTGGACAGCTAGAAAAGGGCAAGTGTGTTTTGCTTAGTCTTCAGTCTCTGATAATGTAAACTAAACCACTTTTAAAAGATGTAATTCAAAATAACTTTTGAAATACAAAAACATAGCCTGTTTCTTATGTGCATTATAATTCTCACTGCCTCCTCTGCACTTGGTTAAATGTTTTAAGAAAACTAAAGAACAAATGAATGATCCAAGGATTTTACTGCACAAAAATGTAGTGGGCTGCTTATGTGCCAATTGCTTCCCATACTGGGTTATGGGAGAAATAACAGGGTTGCAATTGTCAATCTGACAGATGCAATATATTAAAACCAAAAAGTAACAATCGTGCCATGTATCATGTATTTCTCATATATGCCAAAGGAAAACTTATTGCAGCAATTCTTCACAAAGAAATATGAATATGTTAGGAGAAATATGAGAAAATAATTAGTTTCCACTGATCCAGAGGTAGTCTTTTTTCTGCAGTAGACAAGTCTTTTATCTATCTGGATCTTGTATATATCTGGATATATTAGTCTATCTATACTTGTACCTATTTGGATGTATTCCAAAATTCCAGCCTTTCTTGCCTACTCCTTAAAAACAAAAGATTAAAACATATTTGATCATCATTGTCTTATTAAGCAACAAGTTTGACAACAGGTGACTCTAGTCATACCTTCAATATAGGGAATTAATTCCATCTGTAGAAAGCAATGGACATTTGTAAGCCTATAAAAACTTTTTTCTAAGATAAACTTCTGAAAAGATCGTAGTAATTTCACTGTTATCTTAAAGGCAGTTCTTAGGTAGCATCAAAAGAAAAATTTTTCACCCAGAGTGTATGAATTTTTTGAACTGACCTAGAATGTTTCCCAGGTCTTCTTTTGTCTGATTGTAGAAGAAAAAGAAAACCTAGACATGTTACTGTAACTGCTTTGTTAGCTTCTTGGCAATATATGCTATACTACAGACTTTCTTTTTATGCACAAATATATACTATAAAAATGACAACACATGAAGGATTCCATTTATCTTCTTCCATTACTTTCTGTCTTTTGCTTGAAAAAAATATCTGTGCAAGTGAGTCTTAAATGCTCCTTTTATATATACACAAAATCCCATTGGGATCCCTTAAATTTGAAGGACTAATGCTTGCATAGCTTTTTTCCTGATGGATCATGAATAGGTAGATTATCACTTCACTCCATTGTTCAAGCTACATTAAAAAAGACAATTGTGTAAAATTATTGGATTAAAATATGTATATGTTCTCCTGAGGTTCTGATTGCCCATAATATCAGGTTAATAATAGCTGCCTGTATTTTCATAACGGAACCAAACAGGACTGAAATTTGGTAGGCAGCCATGTTTGTGCATACTCTTCTTATTCTGTTGAATAAATCTAACAAGAGGGAGAATTAACCATAATTGCAAATTGTGGTGGGTTGGCTCCAGTTAGCTGTCTAACACCCACAAGGTCCCTTACTTACTCTCTTCTCCCACAGGATGAGAAGAAAATAGAAGCAAAGTGAAAAGTCTTGTGAATTGACATAACGACTCTTCAATAAGAAAGCAGAAGCTGCTCATACAAGCAATGCAAAAAGAGGAATTCATCCACTACTTCCTGTCAGCAAGCAATGTGTATCCATTTCCCAGCAACCCAGGCCTTATCATATGTATCTGTTGCTTGAGGGGACAAATTCCATAACCAAAGATGTCCCTTCTTCCTCCTCCTTTCCCTGAGTTTTTATTGAGGAGCAGGAATTTGCATAACATAGAATTTCGCTTTAGTCAGTTTGGGTCAGATGGCTCAGCTGCATCCATTCCCAACCACAACCTGCTTCAGGCAGGGAGAAAAAAGAAAAAGCCTTCAGACTGTGCACTGTTCATCAATAGCCAAAGCTTTGGTGTGTTATCAACACTTTTAGCCACAGCACCATGTAGGCTGCTAAGAAAGAAGCTAATTCCACCTAAGCCGGATCCATCACGTGTATTCAAGGGAAAAAATGAAAATAGAGAAAGAGAAGAATTATGTTTATGCCTTTGCACTTTCTCTTTCAGCACAAAATGTCTATCCTTCTTTGGAAAAAAAAAGCATCAGTGATATAGAACTTTAATGTCATAAATTCCAGTATAGATAGTGCATTACCAGAGTTACAGCCTTAAAGGCAAAAAGATCCACTAGCCATCATATCTGACCTTCTTGTCTTGTATGTCA
>NW_008690712.1:7494-12256 GCF_000695815.1 Acanthisitta chloris | reverse complement strand
AGGAAAGCTAGACACAAAACTGACAGAGAAAGATCAGATTTTAATTCAGGTTTCATTTAGGTGGACAGCTCTAGCCTTAAGATAAATATTTGGGAGGGAAAGGTACAGGAACTAAGTTCTACCTGTTGTCCATTTTAAAGCACAGAAACAAGACTCTATGAGTATGCTTGATGCTGGAATTTCTTACACAGAATGGGATGGCTTGCTTCTGGCACTGAATGTCAATTGTCACAATCCTAGCACCCTAAAGTTTTGTCAGATACCTCAGGTTCTTCCAGAAATCATCTCAGGAAATTACATTTATGCAGCGATTAAATTTGGAATCTTCTATAATGCCACTATCTTCTGACCAAAAAACCCACCCCAAATCTAACCTATTTCATTTTGCCTTTCTGTTGTATGTTACTTTAAATGCTGCACAATTCTTGTCTAAAGATAATTTGCAAGCTCTGCCACTACAGCATCAAACCTTTCTGAGGTGTTTGATGCTGTAATTAGAGGTATTGCAAAAAGGACTTTCTTTCAGCTTTCTTGAAAACCCCATCAAATAGACAATTAAAACCTTTCAAGACATTTTGAAGACAAACTAACCTCTTTATTATTATCCTATCTCATTATCTGTCTCAGAGTCAAAGGAAAACAGTTGCTAGCAAGTCCAGATAGAGTGCTTGAGACTTTATCATGCAAGGCAATATGATTGCAGGGAAACTATGGAAATGACCTTTTCAACATTTTTCTTGAGGTATTCCCTCGAACAGCTAAAATAATAGAGCACTGGCAGTCAACCCTAAAATCAAATGAAATCCATTGAGCGTAGGAGCTGAAATAAGATCAGAGAACCAGAGAAGATTACTCAATAGACCGTTTTAGTCCCAAGCTTGGAGACAATGACTTGAGATGGCAGGTGAACTGGTGTGAAAAAAACACAAACTCATCCTTAAACTTTATTCTAAAGCTTAAATCAAGATACTAGTAAAACTCTGAACCACCACTTTATGAAATCCCCGAAAGAAAACACCTTTTAACTTACTCATTGGTTTTGTGGGTGTGTATAAGAATACATACACATACAAGGCTTTTATTTTCACAATAACATTGCAGACTTATCTCCATTTTACTAACACAGTTCTGGTTTTAGTCTTCAGGAGTTGTAATTGACATTATTGACATTATTGAAAAGGGATTTATTCTGACAAGTGCAAATATTTGTATATGAATAATTACACTGACACGACTAGAATTATTTTTCTTCCAAATTCGAAAAATTATTCTTTCTCTAGGAATAAACCATACTTATTGTCACAATTATTTTTGTGCTGATGGCATAGTAATTCCTATAACTAAAAAATATGGAAAAAATGGGAAATACTGTGAAAGAGAATATAGTTTAAAGTCAAAACCAATGAGTGTATTTGGTGTAGGTGCTGATGTGTTGGCAGGAGGGAAGGGCTGCAGGAGTGTCCTGTGTGAGAAGAGACCAGGGTCTGCCCCATGGTTGGCCCAGTTGGTTCCAAATGGCTACAAACCAGACCCACTGCAGGACACAGAGGAGTCCTCTCCCTGTGCAAGTCCTTCCTGCACCTCTGGGTCTGCGTAGAGATGTCTGGAGTGAAGGAGTGAGGTGGAGTCTGACTGGAGGGGAAGGAAAGTTGATGTTTTAAAGTTTCTCACTAGCTGTATCTATTTTGCAAAGACAAATCTGCTTTGCCCTTGATAGTAACTTGTAAGCAATGTCTCTATCTCAGCCCACTAACTGTCATTCTTGGGTTTTTTTCTCCCCATACTGCTGAGGAGGGGAAGTAAGTGACCAGCTGGTTGGGCATTTAACAGTTAACCAGTGTTACCACAATAACAAAATGTGCTACCACAATGAAAAACTTCTTAACAACCTTGATGAGAATTTGTAGCATGCAATGTGACCTTTTTTTAGATGTATCGATCTCAGCCCACTAACTGTCATTCTTGGGTTTTTTTCTCCCCATACTGCTGAGGAGGGGAAGTAAGTGACCAGCTGGTTGGGCATTTAACAGTTAACCAGTGTTACCACAATAACAAAATGTGCTACCACAATGAAAAACTTCTTAACAACCTTGATGAGAATTTGTAGCATGCAATGTGACCTTTTTTTAGATGTATCGATATGTTAGATGTGCTACCACAATGAAAAACTTCTTAGCAACCTTGATGAGAATTTGTAGCAAGCAATGTGACCTTTTTTTAGATGTATCAATATGTGTTTGTAGATTCCTTTAAGCAACATGAACATTATGCTTATTCCTAGTCTCTCCTGATCTGCTGGCATACCCATATCTTTTGTGGGTAGCTGAAATATATATATAGTAGGAGTTTATGTCTTTTTTCCTCCAATTTTTGCCATGTCTGTCAGCTGTCTGCTTGATTTTTTCTGTTCAGTCAGTCCATTGCCAACTCCTAAAAGCTCCAGAGGATGTTTGCTTAGACTGTTCTAATTCAATAAACTGTTACGATACTTGACAGGGTTTTGCTGTGGTTTGACAAGGGAAAGACTTTTTGCATTTATCCACATGAAGATTTCATGGAAATTATCTTCCTTGAAGCACATGAGAAGCAGAAGCAGATGCATGTCAATATGAAAGGCACAGTGTTGTAATCTAACTTTAGCAGAACTTTCAGCAATCTTCTGAAGTGTAATGTCTGAGCTCAAGTGATTCTCTGGACCCTCAACAAGAGAAAAATATATTTTAATTGTTCAAAAACATTAAACACAATGGTACTTTCTCTATTTTTGGGAGAAAGTTTTGTTGTTGTTGAGACCTCTGCTAGTATAACATCTGGTTTATTGCAAATTAATCTTGATCTTTCACACTCCTTCGTATTGCTAACAATTACTTAAATGAGATTCAAGTATTATACTTAATTCATCTGTTCAGATAAACTTGTGCAAATTCTGTGTTTGTATCACTTTTTTTCTCTGCTGGTGTCTTAAGCTTGTTTTTTTTTTTTAAAAAAAAGAAAATTTTCAACCTATCAAACCAGACGAACTAGATAAAGAATTAATTATTGCAAACAATAACAATAAAAAGGAGCAAAGTTTTCATAATATTTTGATATTTAGTCTTCTTCTTCACTTACTTTTCTGGATAGATTGCTCCTCCAAAGTAGCACTTGCTTCAAAAGGGAGAGGAAGTAAAAGAACAAACAAAACATCATTTATATAAAATCCAATTTTAGATAAAGGTGTTTTCAGTTCTAATATCCTTGAGTTTACTCTCAGGTTAAAACCTGTACAACATGCAATGACATGCTGTTTTCTGTTTTCTTCCACAAAGATATTTCATAAGTGAGTTAACAACAAGGTTATGGGAATTGAATATTTTACTTTTATAATTGTTGAGGGTTTTTTTTCTTAATGGCACTACTGCAAGTGAACTTTTCCGTTTTCCTAAGTCATAAGGATGGAAAAGTTGTATTAGCAACATCAGCATCAAACAAAAAAGGAAACATCATAAATGACATATATGCACTGAATCACTCATGAATGTAGGCTATACAACTTAATTATGTTTTTTATAGTGGACCAGGGAGAGCAATATTAAGGGGGAAATATTAAAATTTATCTTGGTGCACAAGATTACATTATTCTGATATTTTTCAATTGACATAATTTGCTATTTTAAAATCAAGTGATATGAAAAGCTTCAAGAACACCAGCTCATTTTATCAAGCCTGAAGCAATATACCACAATAAATCAAAAGGAAAGCAAAAATCTTGATTTCACACAGCAATAAGCTGCTTATATTTTATCAAAAAGACATGTAGTAATCTGTCAAACTTTCTTATTTTACATTTAAATTAAAATTTATTACATTTTTCACTTTATAGAAAAGCAAATTAAAAAAACAAATAGAATGACATTTGCCTGTTATATCTTATCCCTTTGTTTATTGCCTCAGAATAACTTTGTTCTGGCAACTACTTATTTTGAATAAAATAAAATAATTTTTAAGAGTTAAAGCATGGACTTTATAAAATTCCAGGACTAAGCTGGATCACAATATAGTTTCATTGGGATACACTCACACTTTTCCAAAGTTAGGCCATAAATATGAATATGGGGAAGCATGGAAGGTTTTGTAGTGGTGGAGTCACTATCCCTGGAGGTGTTTAAGAAACTGAATGTGTCACAATATGATTTAGTTGACATGGTAGTGTTCAGTCAAAAGTTGGACTTGGTGGTTTTGGAGGTCTTTTCCAACCTTAATAATTCTATGATTCTATGAACATCACTTTACAGATATACCAAACCAGGCAGGAAATGTTCCTAGAGCTCAGACTGAAAAAGAATGAAATTTTTCACCAATATTATTTTTGAATGCTCAGAGGAATGTCCTTTATAATTTTCCAACTTTTATTCAAATGAGGAAAAAAATAAGGAAAGAAAATGTATGTTTATGCATTTTAATACTGCTAGTCACAGAATGTAACAGCCCAATGCTTTCTGAAGAATTTTATTTCAAGTACTTGATATACATTACTAGACTATACTGGGAATAAAACACCTACAGGCCATTCAGTAGAAGTCTGCAAAAGGTTTTGACAAAGCAGCACAATGTTTGCTTGAAGCCAGAAGTTGTTATCTGAGAGGAAATAGGGTCACTCAATTAGTCAAACAAGATCAGGTGTGTGAATCACAGATTTTCCAGCTTTACAGAAGATAGATTTACTCACTAGGTCATCAGGGTAGTAAACTGTGACTACTAGAAGATAACTCATACAGAAAAT
>NW_008690712.1:0-7459 GCF_000695815.1 Acanthisitta chloris | reverse complement strand
TTAGCCATTAAACACATTATCTTTTATCACCTGGACATATAGCTAATATACAATGATCCTTGTTTTAGAAAAATAACATGTCTTTTAGATGTAAAGCTCTGAAACTATTTTTGATGCTGATACTCTCAACACCAAAAAAACCCCAAAGGAGTAATATAATTTTTAAACAGAAAAATGAAAACAATGTTCTTAGATATAAACAATTATTTTATCTTTTTATCTCGATATTTAGATCTGATACTTCATGTACTTCTTGTCGTTAAAAGGTACTAATAGAAGTAAGGCCACATGGAACTGGCACCAAAGCATTTAATTACCTGAATAATCAGACACTTTTTACCTACCAGCATTTTGTTATGGGCAAGACCTTTTGTGGTCTTCACAGACTGTAGGCAGCTAGGCAAAATCTTGAAAATATAAACATGCATCTCTAAACACCTGAACTTCTTTGAAAATCTTTTCTAAATGTATAACTCTTTAAACAGGTGTCAATGGTCCTGTAGGCTGCTGAAATACAGTCATAGTTATGAAGTATAGTTTAGTTTTAAAGGGGAAAAACAACCCAACAAAAACTAGGTGTGCGATCGCTTCTGAGCTAGGAACAGATTTAGCCCTCGGCACACTGGAGTCTGCCTTTCCCAAGTCTACAAAACAGGCACATGGAGCTAGGCTTTGGGACACCAGCTCTTGTTAATGAGTCACAAAGCCACACACAGCTGCCACTATAAACTGTCAGTTGCATAAAAACTAGAAGAGCTGATCCAGATGATTTATTAATGGCTCATTCAAGTGTCTTTTCTGAAATTGTTCTCTGGTTTATGGCTGTGATTCCACAAAAGTACAGCTTTGCTGACTCCCTTTTGCTTCACTGGGACCAAGAACAAAGCCAGCATTCCTTTGAAACAGGCTGAAATGATGTAAGAGGAGAAGTAGCATGATGCAGAAGAAGAAGCTGGGAGAAGTCTCGTGCAGGCAAGGGGACTGTCTCCAATAACCTAGTAGGTAGTTATAGGGAAGACAGAGCTAGATGCTTCTTGCAGGAACACAAGCAGAAGTACAGGGGACAATGGACACAAGTTGCAATTAGGTGAACTGGGATTCAATATAAGAAAAAATATAAGATATTTTTTCTGGTGAGTTTTTTGTTTGAGGTTTTGGGGTTTTTTTGCAATTAAATATTGTAGCATAGCTAACAAAGCTCCAGTTTTAAATTAATTGAAAATTTTATTTTAAACATTGTTGAAAAAAATATGATTTACCTGAGATAGTTTAGTAGATAACCTAGTGAAACCAGATTCCTAGCAGCAGCTTTCTGGGAGCCTGAGTGGCAGAAAAGGAAAGGCTGAGCCCATCAGATTTATTCTATCACAGTATGAGAATCCTTGTGGATAGAGAAAAACCATGCTCAGAGGACATGTTTTCACTGGCATATTGAAGGGCATATAAACCTGGTTTCATCAGGACCCATCCTGGTCCAGCTCTACTTAATAAATTTATTAATATCTGGCTGATACAGAATGCTATTATTAAATCTGGAGGACATACCAAGGTTGGTAGCACTGCCAGGAATACATGCACAGAGTTTAACATGATCTTGGAAATTGGTGTGAAAAAGATGTCATTCAGTACAGAGTATATATTGCTCTGAAGTCAAACATGTTACACTGGAAAAAAATCAGATCTAATAATTGAACTATACTGATGTCAGTCCTTTAGAAAAAGATCTCCAAGTCGCAGTGGATCACAAGAACAACATGAGTCACCAATGTCACTCTGTTGTGAAAAGGGCAGATAATATACAGACAAATGATCTTTCTACTCTGCTCTGCACTGACAAGACCTCAGCTGTGTATTTCTCTGGTTTTTGGCAGCCCTTCAAGAACCTTCTGAAACTACTGGAGAGACTCCAGAGAGGTTTATAAAAATGACCTACAGGAAAGATTGAATGAAATGGGAATGTTTAAATTAAAGATGAAAAGACCAATGTGTTATGTGACAGCAGTGTTCAGGTACAAGGTATGCTGAACAATTGGCAGTTTCTGTCTATATCAGTGTGAACAGGACAAAAAGCAATGGGCTGAATTAGGGCAAGTATAGCCAAAGCTGATTACTAAAAAAACCACTTGAAAAACTCTGGTGAAATGTTAGAATATATTGCTTGGGGCACATTGTGGAGCCTCACTGCTGAGGGGTTTTCAAAAAAGGTTTAGCAACCATATGTCCTGCCTCATGGGGCAAAGTGAAATAGTTGAAAATTTGGGTTTGGCCTGTTCAGTCTCAGGAAGGTTAAAAACAGCCAGTCATTCACTACTGGTAGTGCTTTTTGGGGAGAAGGTGAAAGATACTCCAGAGGATGGGAGCCCTCAAAATAACAATAAAACCTGTTTTAGATTTCACACTCATTCTCATCTCTAGCTCTTATGGATACTTTGTGGGAAAGCTGTTTGTTTACCTCTGAGGTGAATATACAAACAGATTTAATTGTTCACAGTTTTTTAACATCAACTTGCCTGTAATATTTGTGAAGGCTAAAGTACTGTGTTGTCTAAGATTAGAGAAGTTCTCAGTGGAAAGAGAACGGCAGAAATCTCTCCTGCCCTCCAACATTTAATCGTGGGTGTAGCAGAGAGTTTAAAACAAGTAGTTTAGGTTGGCTTGACTGACAAACCTCAATGCTCAGAATAAAACACTGAACTGGCAAAGGAGCTGATTTATCATGCTTTTGCGTAGCCATGGGGAATGTCAGAAATGTAATGAATAATAGTCTAGCCCATACCAGAGGGGTGTCAGCTGTTTCTGAAGAAGAGTTCTATTGTCCTGGGACAGGACAAAAAAGTTACTTGTGGTACTGCCTGCTATTGCAAATAATCCCCTTGATTCTCAATTTTAGACAATTGCGTTTAAACCCATGAAGAGATACATCTTCAATAAATACAGGACACAGCAGGCACCATGGATACATTTTTTATAAAAGATCACCATTGAATGAAGATTATTGTTTGATTAAATTTACTGCCTGATGGTGAGGCTTCCAACAGATAAACACAGCCAAGAATTTAATCAACAAGCTGCATCATATTTGCATCTATTCCACATTCTGTCTACTTAGAGAAGGAACAGATGCAGACTCAGTAGGAGTCAGAAAACAAGGAATCAATAGGGAAATACTCTATTAAAAAGTTTCTGAATTTATAATCCAACCTTGACCTAAATATGTTTAGATTTTCAGTCTGATAGTTATCTCAAACTGATGGTCTCCAAAATCCATATTCTCTCTATTTAATAATGTCCCTTTGCTGGCATCATTAGTGTAAATGAAATGCTGAAATAAATTCTGTTTTTAAGCCCTTCTGACATATGCTAGTGCAGATGTTACTCTAAACAGCTACCTCTGCCTGTGGTTTATCTTAGTGTTTAGCCTACAGCTGCTTCATGAGGATTTTTTCCCCAAAGTAAATAAATAAGCAGGTCTGTGTCAATCCATCTAGGGCACAAAATTATAACTGCCAGACTCCTTTGTAAAGGATTCTCCAGACCACAGGGTGTCCAGACATGCACAGGGAACAGCATTTTCTTTTATTGTGTCATTCAAAGTTGTGCAGACTTGGACTGGAAGTGGCTCATCCCATATTCACAGATACAGCTGTGGAAGAGGGAGCTGAATCACAAGCTGGCTGTGTCAAGAAGATGCCTCCAGCAGCCTCCACAATCTTTTTTACACAACCTGCTTTCTTGGAGCTGCATCACAAATATTCCATATAGCAAACGTCTTATGCTCTCTGTACCAATGTAGATGAGTTCCATCCTTGGCCTCCTTCTTCCCCATCCCTTTTGTCCAGCCCAACCTGTCTCGTCTTAACTTGGTAACTTATTCCTGAGTAGCTGCAAATATAAGTTATGAGGCTGAACAAAGGTTGCTAGTTACAGGATGGTCCTCCTCCTCAGTACTTTTCAGTAAAATGAATGTCATCAAAAATGTACACCTTGAAATTAGCAAAACGTTTTTTCAGTGCTGTGTTTAGTTAAATACTAGGACAACTTTGGAAGTAAAAGGTGAAGTTTTAAGGTAAAAAGAAAATTACCTTTAAAATTTGTTTGAAAAACTTTCTCTAAAAAGTAATTGGGCAACTTTCAACAATAAACAAAGAAAAAATATCACTTGTTGCTTTCTTAACAATTTCTTAGCATTGTTATTGCATAAAAGTGAGAGTAATTTGAGAAGATCATTACAGACAACTGCAAGGAAAAGAAAGCTATTTCTTACCTAAAATTTAGACAGAATAAGAAAAAACCTCTTTACATCCAAGATATTCTTTTACCAGTCGAAAAATAAATCTGCACAGAGTATTTAGTTACATGCATAATCTTCAAGCACAAGGATTTATATAGGAAAAGACATATAAAATATTCACCTGTAAATACACCACACTGTAAATATGCATGTGTATGTATCTGTAAAAATGTATATCGCTATATATGCATATGTAAATTAACATACTTTAATTCATAAAATGTGTGTTTATAGACAGAGATGATTTCATTTTGAGACTTGGGAGTATAAAAGCTCTATTTGGAACAATTAAATGTGTAGTTGCAGACTTTATAAATTAAAGCACAATGGATAATGAAGACATAGCAGCCTAAGTATATTTTGTGTCACATGGTTTCGACCCTAACGCAGTAGGACCTTACTGAATATCTAGCATTACTCACAAAAATTTTTTTTTCTTGTGGTGGGGGATTTATACCCTCACCAGCTGTTCCCATCATGAATGGATTACTTGACTTTTTCCCATGGCAGGATAGAGAAAATTTAAGTCTTTGCAGTCTGACAACTGTTTAAAGAGAGTTTAAGTTGTTGACCTTAAAGGTCATCAAGTCCCAACTCTCCTGCCATGAGAAGGGACATCTTTCACTAGTCCAGGTAGCTCAAATATGTAAAAGTATACAAATGAATAGTGTATACAGAAATATACAAATTCATAATGCAGAAGTAATAATAAATCACACACATTAAAATATTTTATCTAAACAAACAGCTGAAAATCTCATTAATAGTATCATCACCCAGGAATACAACAAATCCAACATTATGATCATAACATGCATGATGAAATCTGTGATACTTTCCAAAGTGAAATCAGTAGGTACACTATTCTAGTGTTTAGGAAAAAAAAAAGTTGACCACATAAAATTTTTCCTCTTTTCAGAATAAAATACTATAATTGTACTATTTAGATAGCTGTTTCAGGGAGCTGGCACTCTAAAATTATTTTTATATTTTTTTCATTTAAGCTTCTCTTGACAGAAGAGACAGCAGGTTTAGATAAATCTCATTTTAAGTTGCTTTCTCCTTTTTTTGTTTTAACCTCTCCACTCCACTCCAGAGGAGAGATGATGTAGCTGAACAAAACCTGTCTATTATTATGTACTTACACTAAACCTCCTTTTCCTTGAAAAGTAATCTCAGGAAAATAAAAAAATTGAATTACTCAGAGGTGTATTAGCTTGCTGACTCAAGATTCAAATATCGGGTTGCTCTTATAATCTACTTGACCTATTGATGAACCAAGGTATATGTTCAGATTAAAGTGAATGTCTGAATCTAATCAATAGTTTGAAATTTTCTGCTACATCAGGTTTGATGATGACTTTTCAGGCTGTACTATATCCTTTTGACAGATTAAATAAGTATATTCATAGATCTTGTGGCTTTGACAAACTAATCACTGGAAGGTGAGATATATATCTTATGCACTCGGAAGATCTTTGCCACATTGATTAGTTACCTCCAGGCACTGCAGTAAGAAAGTTTCACATTTAATGCCTGACTACTTCTTTCATAGGTGCCAAAAATATTGTGATAAAATGGTTTAGTGGGTAATGCTCAAACTTGTAATAAATAATTCTGATCACTGATGCCAAAAAGGAAATTGTTTGAGGATCTTGGTATTTTTAATAGTACTTTTTTTTATTTGACTAGTATTAAATTCTCTTGATGTATTGTACAGAAGTATGTAAGCATAAGAGAGTTGTGCCCACCACTTTCAACGTCAGTGTGAAAGAGTTGTTGGGGGGTATTAGGATGTTCAAAGTAGCTACAATCTGTTGCTACATCAGTAAAGATGTGGAGGGTATGTGAGGCTGATGAAAGACAGCAAAGATAGAAGATGATAAAACAAACAGTGCAGACTATATACAATATATTTGCTAAATTTTGCAAAGTGAGTTGCAATTCTCCAAGTGAAAGTTTACACTACCTATTCTATCTATCTGTCTATCTATCTATCTATCTATCTATCTCTCTATCTCTCTATCTAATGTACTTTATCTGAGGCAAAAAGATAATTTCACAAATATAAACAAATTAAAAATCCTTAATAAATACCGAAGTCCTTATGATAGCGAAAGTATTAAATAGTTTTATGACAATTCGTTTGCTGTTGCAATTAAAATGTGTTCTGAGATTCTCCTCGTCTGCTGATGATATGGAAAGAGACTTCTCAAGTGTTAACAAGTAGTTTAGAGCCTTCAAGATTTTCATTGTTCATTGAGTCCAAAAGCTGCATTGAGAGAACTTCCAAGTCCTAAACAAAGCAATGAAATTTTCAAAATTACAAATCTACTGGGACTTGATGGCCTCATGGGAAGAATTCTACTGCTTGCCTTCTACAGATGAGGATTTGTGATAAACTCAAAAGAATTTCATCTTTGTCATTCCCTGTTTTCAGGAAGTCATCTAAAGTAGTACTGCTGGCAGTGCTAGCACCAGTATTAGAAACACTACTCATAGAATTAAACTCTGGACTTTTCTGCACAGGAATGCTGTAATCTTTCTATATTGCATACCACCTCTAGCATTTTCAGACCAAGTACAAAGGAACACTTGTATGCCAGTGACTGTGCACTGCAAGCAACTTCTCAGAAAGACTTTTAGCTCTAAGCAGATTGATTTTCTGTTTCTATAACCATTTCTGGATTAATATAATATTGGACAAAATTAAGAGTATGTGTTAAACAAACTCCACAAAAAGACAGATATAATTTATGACAATTTCAGGATTCATTTTCCTTGCACATCTGATTTTGCCAATACGAAAAAAAAAGTAATTCCTAGTACTTCAAATAGCTTTACTGAGTTTATGAAAGTACACTAGAGCCTGGACAGACTCAAACTCTCCACCAACTTAGATATACCTATAGTTCTTGTGCTTACTGCCTAGCTGTGGAAGATAAGGGTTGGAGAATGCATAAATTCTGTGGTCTAGAGAGAGGTGCCACTAAATTCTTGTTTGAGTGAAGCAGCACATTGAAATGAACAATGCAGGTCTCTTGTAGAGCCCTGACTGCTTGTTGCAAACACTGTTATCAATGAAGGTCCATTCAGAATGTGTCTAATGTACATGTCATGGACAGTGCATGGACACCATGTTAGATAAATATGCATACATCCATATAT
>NW_008690711.1:0-37010 GCF_000695815.1 Acanthisitta chloris | reverse complement strand
CCACTCTCTCTGTAAAAAATCTCTTCCTAATATCAACCTAACCCTCCCCTGGCAGAGCTTGAGTCTGTGCCCTATGAGCTTGGAACAAGCTCTTGTCTCTTCCTTAAGGGGAGTGCTGTGACTTTGCTGGAGAGCAGTTTGCCCCTTCTATGCTGTTGCTTTTTTTTTTCTTAAATCTCGAAGCGTCATACACCACGTGAGTTTTTAGTAGTAGTCCTAGTAAACTTAATTTCACTTTATTCCCCTTTTCTTTCCACCTATATGCACGGGGGAAAAATACATTCCAAAGCTTTTCATTCTATTCACTATGTGTGACCTATTCTATGTTATTTTTAACAATCAGCTACATAATCTTGATACCAAGAAAACCTGGAAAAGAGCTACTCATAGACTTGTATCTCTGAGTAGCAGGTGTTTGTTTATTCAGTGCTGGGCACAAGGGGGATCGCTCCACCAAACTTGTGCAACCAGGGACAAAAACTTTACAGTTTATATAAATTAAATGCTCATTCATATTCATTATTTTCAGGAATGGGTGGTCATTATTACAATTAGTCCTTGGAAATCATTATCTTATTCTCCTCCCTCCCGCCCCTTATTTGGCATCGGTCCAACAGTCTCTGGTGGTCATCTGGGGGTCTTCAAGAAGAAGGCTAGTAGTCTTCATCAGTTAAACTTTTCACCTTATCCCTTAGCACATGCACATTATACTTGCTTTTCACTAACTCTTGCAAGCTCAGCACTCTTACGTTAGTAAGCTAAAGCAATCCTAAAATTAGTGTCCTATACATTTGGTAAGATAAAGCAGCATCCTGTTGTGAACTATCTTGATTTACTTCTTCCCTTGTTCACTCAACCAGCCCTTAATTGGCTTTTGAGGCCTACTTTGTTTACTCTGCTGGTGCCTCCTTAAATTCTTTCTTTGGAGTCTATTTCTCGTTATCAATCTGTTTCAGCTATAAATACCTTTCGGCCAACTGGACGTGTTTGTCTTATACCGACAGGTTGGGTAAACCCAAACCTATGAGCAATGGAAGAACTTCTTTCCTGTGCAGTCACAAAGAACTGGCACAGATTGCCCAGACAGGTCATGGATTTCACTGGAGAGGAGATACTCAAGAACCATCTGGGTGCAATCCTGAGCCATGTGCTCTGGGATGGCCCTGCTCGAGTAGGGAGCTTGGACCAGGTGACCTACTGTGGTCCCTTCCAACCTGACCCACTTTGTGATTGCTGTGAATAAGGAGCTGGGGTAGAGACTCATTTGTAACCATAGTTGCAACTGATGTTAGCCATACTTTTAACCCTAGTTGTAGCTCTAAGTTTCTGCCCAAGGCCTGTCTGCTACCTCTGCAAAAGCTAAGCTCTAAGGAATTTGTAATGTCTGCACAAGTGAAGGTGTATTGCAACTCTCAGCATCTCTGCTAAGTGAAGAAAATAAGTGCAAGGCCAAAAGGGACTGATCAGACATTCCTCTGAGGAATTGAGGCACTGACACTGGTTAGAACCTACTCTGAGGTTTGGAAAGATGACCAGAAGGTCTATGCATGCACCCAACAGGAGAGGTGACCCAGCGAACAAGTGATGAAGACTACGGAACGACCACCGGGGTTCACAGAGGACCCTCAATGACCACCACTTCAATTAACTGCACAGGTGCAAGGAGGGCAGGGATATTGTAATGATTTCTAGGAAATCATTAGCATATATACACAAGTTCCTGGAAATCTAATGTATATGCATGATTGGTGAAAATCAAAACTGTCCCGTTTGGAGCCAGGGTGTGTGTGTTAGGAGAGATCCCACACACACTCAGCACTGACATTAAAGGGCACTTAAGTGGCACAGAGACACTCATCTGTCAACCTGACCTGCTTTCAAGGGAGGTGTGTTGTCTTCCAGGAGCCTGGATCAGGGATGTTACTGAGAAGCTGCAGAGCCTAGTGAAACCCGCTGATTATTACTCACTATTAGTGTTGCATGTGGGAGACAGTGCAAGGAAAAGCATCATAAGCTGACAGCAGTCTGGGAACCATTAAGTAAAAGGGACTACAAAGCCTTGGGAGAGATAGTAAAGGGCTCTGGAGCTCGAGTAATTTTTTTCATCAATCCTCCAGGTCAAAGGAGAGGGGCTCGAAAAGGCCGGATGAATCTGGCAGGTCAACAAATGGTTAGAGCAATGGTGCCTTACTCAGGGACTACACTTGGACTGTAATTGCTTGTCTTTGAAAAGAAGATAACAGACCAAACATAGACCTTGAAACCTGCGAAGCTTTGGAAAAACTCAAACTTGCCATATTAATACCCTATTGATAAAACATTTGATATGGCATCACCTGAAGAAGAACAAGAATATGGAGGTTAGGGCAGAAATCGTGAAGTGAGATAGCCACAAGTAAAGCTGAAAAGGAAAATGTCAGGCTTAAAGGGTTGGGTTTAGGTGCTCTTATTTGATATATTTTGTAGTAGCCATGATAAAGTCAATAAGAGCATACTCAGGAAATCTGGAAACGGTATATACTTAGGAACCATGAAAAGTACAGAAATGTGCTGGGTTTGGCTGGGATAGAGTTAATTTTCTACCAGTAGCTGGTATGGGGCTGTGGTTTGGATTTGTGCTGAAAACAGTGTTGATAGTATAGGGATGTTTCAGCTATTGCTGAACAGTTCTTACAGAGAGCCAAGGCCTTTTCTGCTCCTCGCCCCATCCCACTAGCAAGTGGGTTGGGGGTGCACAAGTTGTTGGGAAGGTACACAGCAGGAACAGCTGACCACGCCTGACCACAGGGATATCCCAGACCATATGACATCCTGATCAGTAATAAAAGCTGGGGAAGAAGAGGGAAGGGGGGAACATTTGAAGTGATGGCATTTGTTTTGCCAAGTCACCATTATGCATGATGGGCCCTGCTCTCCCTGAGATGGCTGGACACCTCCTGCCCATGGGATGCAGTGAATGAATCCCTTGTTTTGCTTTGATTGCATGTGTGACTTTTGCTTTCCTTATTAAACTGTCTCTGTCTCAACCTATGTGTTTTCTACCTTTTACCCTTCCAATTCTCGCTCTGATCCCGCTGGTGGGGGAGTGAGTGGAGTGGCTTTGTGGGGCTTGGTTGCTGGCTGGGGTTAAACCACAACAAGAGAGTATCTCAGGAGATGTATTTCATTTAAAGTAGGGAGGCATTAGTGTTATTGTTTAAGGTCCTGGTGGAATCTCATTTGGAGTACTGTGAAAACTTCTAATTGATTGTTCTATAGCTGAGTTGAGGTTGAACAGAAAGGGACAGAGGCAGGTTAGGTGCATCACTAGAGAGCTTGAGAGCCTTTGATGAGGATGGATTTTAGGATGGCTCAGCTTGTTTACTTCAAAAAAACAAAACCAGAGAAGAGATACGAGTGCTGTCTATAAATATATCAGGCAAGTAAACATGAAGGCAGAAAAACATTTAATTTGCAGGGCAAAGACACAAGAATAAACAGATATGTACTATTCAGTAATAAATATATCAGGAAATTAGAAGAATGTTTCTAGTCAGTACAGCAAATGAATTATGAAACAGCTTTTCCATGAAATTAGTAGGGGAAAAAAATGTACCTATTTTTAATATGGTACTTAGTAAATGTATGAGGTGATTGTACAACAGAGCTTTCTGTAGTGGCAGGGAACTAGGCCCTGTCATTCAGGGGGACCTTCCTGTTCTGTGTTACCATGCCAATTCATAGTACAAGCAGCAGAACATTTTGTCCACATTTATGATTCATAATATGGGAAGGACTTGTCAGTCTGATCTGAAGAGCAGGCAAGGTTCAGAAGTCCTTACATGTGCAAAAGTTAGGCTGTGCCACTGTGACTTCAGTGAAGCATATGATGTCAGCATTTTGTAGAATAGAACAGAAAAAAAAGGAGATAAGCAAAAGAACTTTTAAGTGAGATGAAGAAAGCACAGGGAAGTTGCAGATGGCAAAAAGTTTATCACAAAGTTCTTCAAAGATCTAATCATAGGCCTTGAGCTCTCCTTGAATACATACAAGTATGTGTCAAATCACTCCTTGTTTTTGTGCTTTGTTCTGCTTTTGTGGTACATTCTGTTTGAATTTAGTCCTGTGGAATCATTAGAACTGTTGAGAGCAACTCTGTCTGTAGATGGTTGACTTAGCAAAGCCTTAAATTCAGTGTGCTGAACTTCCTTAACACACAGCAGGTCAAATCCAACAACAGGTTAATGTGTAGACTGGTCCAGAGATGCCAGCAGAGCTACTCACTAATGTTAATTTAACTAATGTAATCAATCCACATCTTACCCTCAAAAAGGAGAAATAAAGAAAAGCTGATCTCCTATATGTTATGAGTTAAAGGGGTTAAATTCATTGACATAAGACTAGATTTGTTTCAACACAGAGAAAACTCATACTAGCAGGGAATTAAGTAACATTTAATTTGAAATGTACCATTGTGCATTTTCTGGAACCTTTTATACCAGTAAGTATGCACACTTAGCATCACACACATAATGCTAAGAATTACTGAAATGGAATAATTTAAAATTTTGAAGTTTGAGGCTATTTAGATGTTACATTTTCTAAATACTTTGCTTCAAAAATGTATCTGGTCACTTGAAGAGACTCTGTTTTGCCAGGGCAGCACTGATTCTATCCCCTTTCTCTCCTGGTTTGAGTTGGCAGTTCAGTCACTAGTGAGTGTGCTGTACTTGATCTTCAGTAACAGAGCTGTGAGCACTTCAGAGTCAAGCTTGATGACAGAACACCACTGTTAGTTCTTTACTTCAGAAACTGCTAATCAGTGATGCAGGGGGTGACTCAATTCTTTATCTTCAGTGAATCAATCCTGTTTACGTACAAGTGTGCCTGTGTCACAGAGATATCTATAATTCAGTCATAGCAAAGCTGATAGAATTTTAAATGTCCCCAAACTGATTTATACATAGTCAATGCATTTTCTGTGTTTCATGATAAATAATGCTTCAGTTCCTGCTCTTTCTGTTCTTACTGTGTACTTCACATACTTGTATAAGATTGCTTGAAAATCACAAGGGTTCAGCAACATCAAATCACAGTTTTACCACTGTTTTTTTCTCTCATAGTATAAATCACTAGGTAGTGTGCTGTCATCATAACATGAAGAAGACATAAAGTCTCTTTCTCCAACAATTTTAAAACTTCCACCAGCAGTTTTTTTGAAATTTGTGCTGGTTTTCTCAGCCTAGGAAAGAACTATGATGGAAATACATAGAAATTAAATGGAAATATTTTAGCAACTCAACTTTATTTTAAAGTAGAGTTGAAATAACTAAAAAGTGCAACTCAGGTTTTTTTTCCTTGCCTTTCTGAACATGCACTCAATGGCTCATTGCAATGCTGGGAAGCTGGCTTGAAGGTCTTTGCAATCGAAATAACTAGCTAAACTAACATACCCAAGGTCCAAATGTTCTAAAAAATGGATGTATTAATTTTATTTTTATCAGAAAAAAAGATAAAGAGATTGAACTGATGCCAGGGATACACTCTTTGGTACGATAAAGTCCCACTAGATAGAGGCCCCTCAGCTGCAACAATGAAAGGAATAAGCTGAAGTACAACAGTTTAAAGCATATGCTATAAAAAAACCTATTGATGCTGGAAGAATTTTGAGGGAAACATTTTATTTCACCCAAGTTTGGCACCAGTATCCTGTGCTACTACACCAAGATGTTTTAAGGAGGAATGAAATGAGATGAAGGACTTGATGCTGTACCCTAGCAGCTGTGCAACTGCTCACTTCTTTACATGCCTTTGAAATTTTGGCCATTTCACTGTGAGATTGATCACACTAATAAATTCAATAGTGCACAAAGCAAACGAAAAGGGCCAAGGTTTTCTTAACTTGAAAACTTACTGAATGCTATTTTTTATTAATGATGTGAAGGGGCTTTCTTAAAGGTAGGTTCTTTGTACAGCCTTCCTGACTCTAATCTCCTTGGTTATGAGCACTGCCTTAGAATTTCAGGGAGTAATTGATCTAATAGAGCTTTAGCAATGATTCACAGGGTTCAGAGATAAGCTAGCTATATTCCTGTCTTCCAGATACTTTCTTCCATATAGCTGTGTAGGTTCAAACATGGCTTACAGTTTGAAGCAAGATTTTGAAACAATGTTGGCATTGCTTAGCTGGAAAGGCTTCCAGAAGATACCTAGCTATTCTGAACACTGTCATTTCAGAGCAAGTTAGTATTTGCCTTCAAGTATTGCATATTTTGTTTTTAAGGCAGAAATTATTATATTTCCACTTGAAAGAACAGACTGTTCCTGTCATGTTGAGCTCTACCAAAGCATGTTGTGAAACCCTAACAGATGCAATTTTACTACCTATCTGTCCTTTTCCATTATTTATATTGTTTCTGCATGTTCTGGTGGGCAGACAGGACTGCAAATGGAAACCTAGGTTTCTAAAATGGGAGTGTATACAATGAAAGTGTTCATGTTTCTGACTTGGAGAAAGATTTTCTATCCATTGTGTTTTCTTCCCTCTGACAGCCCTCTGTGTCTCCCCTTCCCTCACCCAAGCCATCCACACCCCCCCCACGAAGGCAGGCTCTGCAGATGGGGCCCCAGCCCAGCCTGGGCTGACACTGGGTGCCTGCTGCAGAAAGAGGTGGGGCTGCCACAGCCTCAGCTGCCTCCACCCTTCCCACCAACCTGAGTTAAGCTGCTGCTGCTGCTGCTGCTTTGCCAGTGGCCGAGTCATCCCTGAGCAGTGTCATCCCGGCATCCTCGGAGCATCCAACAACTGCTGGGCACTTGCAGCCCTCTCATGAATTTCCTTCTTTTTCTCCAACTGGCCTTCTCCAGTGACTTCTGTTGTTTCAAGGCTACTGTTTTCCATCTCCTCAGAGAAGCACTGTAAGTACAACTTCTGATATGGCTCTTTAGTTACTGCCTTTGTGATGTTCATCTGTCTTGTACTGAATAGTAGGAGTTACTAGTTCAGAGTATCTGTGAGGCTTGTTGTGGTCTCTGCTCCTGTTTGAGGTGTTAAAGTAGACTCTTAGGATTTTAGCTTTTAGCTGGATGTAAACATAAAATCAAACCAACTCAAAATGTTGGTGGCTTATTGGCTGCTACTCTGTAGCTAAATTGCCAGTGTGACCTTCCTCTGAATGCTGGTACCTAGTGCAGTAGAAGTGAGGAGAGAAGCACTTCCATCCTACTTTTTTTGCTGGAACCAGTTTTCTAACAGCCCAAGGAAGAGAAACTTTAATACATATTGATACACTCTTGGGATGCTAGGGCAGGTAAACCTGCTGCCTGCTGTAGCTGGCCAGGGAAGTTTTAGAAAGGAGCTAGGTTGGGAGGTGTTTGTCTGTCTCAGTTCCTTGGGTTCTGAAGCTGAGGTAAAGGAACACGTGACTTTAGGGACCTCAGATGCCTGCAACAGTGTGATTACACATTTAAACTAAAAACTATCCCAGGACCCTGAGGCCACATCAAAACAGGCCTATTTCTAGTTGCCCTGTTTCCTGACCCAGCTTGGTATGAATGTGAACTTCATGGTGTTACCTCAACTCTGTGTTCTTACAGACAGTTCACAAAAATGTTGTATTATCTATGGATTATCCTCTCTTTAATTGCATCACTAGGAGTTTCAGAAAGGACATCAGTGTGATAACACTTTGAAGACATCATTGACTAACTTTTCATACTGACAGTGCCCAGAAATATCCTGAGTGGGAGAGCACACTTGCAATTCTGGCCAAGATCACAGTAAAATTTGCACAGTTGCCCCAGATGTTGCCTTTTATCTACACAAAACCTCACATAATTTTGTAATTGTGTTTTACATTCTGAACTGGAAACTGTGGGAATGAGCATGGCATCAACTATTTGACATAGAACTGATTTAGGGCACCAAAATAAGGGGCACTATCTGAGAGTCTTGACTGTCTTCTTTTTCTTCAGACTTCTTATGCTCACTTGTCCTTTTTTTTTTTGTTTGTTTTCCTCTTTATGCTTATTCTCCTGTTCCACTGCACTTTATCATGATAGGAAGGACTGATAAAAAAATCAGGTGTTTTAGTGGTGTTCTGGTCTAAACTTGCTTCAAGGATATGGAATACACTTCATAGGAAAACTTCATTTTTCCCAGAGGGTATCCATGTATAATAATGAGTACATATTCTGTAGCATTTGAAGTTCTCATTATGCCTCCTGTGTTATTGCTCTTGCCATCTCAAATTCTCCAGATAGTTTCTGTGTTTTGTACATATGCTAGAAATAATTGTGCCAAAAGTTTACTTAATTTTCTAACATAAGCCAAAATGAAATTTGCCTTTTTCCAGTCTTGCAAAAGCTACTCAATGAGTTCATAACATGCCTATGGCTCACCCAATACAGTATATGGTCTGGTTTACCATTCCTTTATGACTATCTTTCTGAATTGGATTTTTCCATGAAAGACTGGCTAGTTATAACTCTGTTACTTGTTTACAATAATTTAAAGTATTATATTACTAGGATTCTTTAAGCATCTACTATTAACCTGCTTTTACTGATGATCTAAGCACAGGAGTCTAAGGGAAGAAGTCTTGATCTCAAGGAGCAGGTCTGACATAGGCTATGGTCACTTCAAACTTTTTGTTTCAGGCTTTTGTGTTCTAAACAGCATTAAAAATTTCTAGGTGCAAATCTAGCTCCAGTGTTAGAGTTTGTTGACTTGTATTTATTCCATATTTTGAAAAAAAAAGGTATTTTTCTGTATATATGCATAAATCATCTCTTGGGGTACTCTTGAAAGCTATGTGAGCATGAACTATATAATGGCAGAATCACTGTGATTTTATGCACTTCTTTCAGGTTTCTTCTTGAAGTATGGAACTTGTGTGGAAACAAAGGTGGTATCTTCAGCTGGGCTGTATATTGTTACTGAATTTGGTGTATGGCAATCTAGACTATCAAAAAGAAACTCCTCCAAGCCTGGGTGAGATTGACCATCAGTGCTGGGAGGTATCGTCCCACGGGCTGGTGGAAATGAAGAAAATCAAGGTAGCAGATACAGTCATTGCTCTCTGGGACTTCATGATGTTCCTAAAGGAATCCCCTAAGCCCAGACACAATGAACTCTTCAATGATTTAGCTCAGAACTTCTGGGGTATGTATGTAGACTGTGTGCTATCAAGATCCCATGGAATGGGCAGAAGACAATTAACATCTCCCAAATATTCTTCCACATACTCACATAGAACTTTAGAAGGTAACTATAGGATGTGGTGTTAGTCTGTTGTGTACTAACATGTGGGAATGTGTGGAAATGGATGCTGCATTCTTTGTTCATCACCATGTGCATATACATTACAATACATTAATACAATAATTACAACACTAAAAGTTTCCTGATATTTGGGCTTCAGTCTCAGTTTCAGGGGAATCATCTCTCTGTGAGAAGGGAAGTTCAAATCCCTGACAATTTGAACCCTATTATTCTCAGTAAAACTACTGACACATAATGTGATCTCATGGTCACTGGTGAATCATTAAATGGTGACAGATTCTGGTCATCATGTTCTGGGGTGAGTCTGAACTGAGATCCTGTAGCTGACTGGCTTTACATCTTACTAACCAATCCTAGATCTGTTGTTTCACTTCCTCCTCAGCAGCAGACTTTTTATCTGATGTACCAAGTCAGATGATTTAGATTTTCAGACTGAACATAGAGATTATTTAAACCCAGAATTCCTAATGTATTGCTTGGACAATAACTACTTTTCTTTCATGATCTTGCAGGGTCTGCTTTCACCAAACCATTTTAGACCAAAAGGGGAGAAAATGAAGATACCTCAGCAAAGCAACATCAAAATGGAGCACAAAAGCACAGCATATATTGTAGATGCTTAGACAAATCCTTTGGCATGGTTCGATATTTTGGGTTTTTTCTTTGTATAAAGTACTTAATCACTGCTAAACTGATAAGTACATGAGCCCCTACTTTGTCACTTTTGCTTCCCTGTCTTGCAATCTACCAAATTTGCCTTTTCCCCACTGCATGTGTGAATGCTTTTGTGTTTTAAGTCAACACCTTTGTTCTCTCAGGTAAGCCTGTAAGTCTGAACCAGTGCCATATTTTTGTAGGGTCTCATCTTTTCCAATAATTCTCTTTTTTAAAAGTTAATTTTGATGGAAACCCAATATATTTTTATACATTAAGCAATGGAGAAAATGTCAACAAGCGTATTTTATACAGTGTCTTGCACATACTATTACTTTTACTTTTAAGAATTGCAATAAAAAATAAAAAAATAAGGTGTGACATCAAGCTAAAGGGAAGGATTATGCTCATTGTAATGTCCTGTGAAGTCTAAACTTTGTATTTTATCATTGCTTAGTTTAGGCTATGGATTAAAGTATTTTTCTAAGCAGCAAAGTCTGAATAGCAGTCTATTAATATGTTATTCACCAAACCACTACTACATATCAGTAAGAACAGTGCTTTATACAAAACTGCAAATAAGGTGATAAGACTCCATCCCTGTCATAACAGTTGAGAAGAGACCCATGCATCAAGTGGCTTGAAAAAGTGAGAGACTGACGTTACTACTGCTCCTGATATAAACCATCCAGTATGGATAAAATAGTTCTGGGAGATTAACAGTCCAGTTTATCCAGTTCTCCTGAGCACAAAAAGCCTGAGAAAAAAATGGAAACATTCAAAAAATGCTGACTGTTCTCTACTTTACTCCTTGGGCAATGCAGTTTGTTCAGTCCCTGTTGTGTTCCAGGCTTTTATGAGATTCCAGCTGGGTTTAATTATCGTAGGAAACAGTACTTACACAGTAACAGAATATAAAGCTTCATAAGTAACAAGAAATTCATCCCACATAATACCCAGATCATATATAGTTCATATATATCCAACAAGTCTCATAGATTTGTAAATGTTCATTTACATAAATATGATATTGAACTGCATCTTGTAAAATATGTCTCTTACAGTATTCTAGGCAGGGTACAAAAGTAGTGACAGATTTCTCTTACCCATGAATATCACTCTAAGTTCCTGATACAAATAATATTTTAAATACAGCTTTTCTTTTGAGCAAACAGAGGGAGTCATGACACCTCCAAAGCCAGCAGTTTCTGGAATGGATACGTTACGATTTGAGAGCCGTCATCTCACCTGTTGCAGCAACAAATGTTGGGGCTGTCATAAATCAGATAAATAAATTCCCCTCATTTGCACCTACAAATAATTGTATTCATCAGGAAACAGATTGAATAAATGCATACAGAGGTGTCAAAGTATAACAACATTTTAAAGTTTCCTATATTAGCGGTCTTTTAGTTGAATGCCAGAACAAAGTATCCTACACATTTTTAAAAGCTTCATCCTGCTGCTCACCAGTTTGTGTTTGTATTCTCGAGGTGCAAGCGTGGAAGAGGATGAATTCTTTTTGGAGACAATATGAGTAAGAACCCAACAGATTAGATTAGTAAAATCAGTTAAGGAGCTGTGAGCAACCCATATGGAGCAGGACAGTCCAGCATGTCCCTCCAACATGCTCAGAGACACAAATGAAGTTCTTCGTGTTTAGGTGAAAACTGAGAGAAGTAGATCTCAGAAGTCTTGATGCTAAAGGTGGCAATGTAAGAAACAAAATGCACTTGGACAAATCCCAAGTGGAAATGGTATCCGGGAAAACGAAGAAATGAACTGTGTTTCTGTGAAGGTTTATCACCCTGGTCAATGAGATACTGAAACTGCAATGTGTGGAATGTGTCAGCAAGAGATGGAAATCTAAATAATGGACCTACTGATAGTGGATATTAGCACATAAAGTTATTAGACTTTGCACCATACTGTATGGGGTACATTATTAATAAAATATCTTCATATTAATTAAGGCAAAATACAATTTTGCTCTCAAGATGTTCTAAGCAATTTATCAGAGCATTACAGATTTTATCTTGTATCTACTTACGAGGCAATTATATACTAATATTAAAAGCACCATGCTGAACACTATCTACTCTACAGGTCATGATTTTTTATTGACTGAGACCAATGATTTATCTCTTTTGATGTTTTTTGAGGCTCCTTCACAAACAGAGGGCTTTCTGAGGGGAAGGTCTGTAATGGTCAGTGGCTCTCCAATTAATTTACGAGGTGTACTCTTGACAATTACTAAGCGACCAGGTCCAATCTGAAAAACAGAATAAATATATTGCTTGAATTTCATGTTAGTATTTAATATGAGATGACAGTTAACATTAGTAAATGTCTTTCAAAAATATTATCCAGCTGGTGGAGAAGCAAGATGAGGTTTCTGAGGCCCACTCAAACTATCCTTTATACTAAATTCACAATTTGTTTTCATCAATACAAAGGAAAAGAGAGACTGGTTTTTCAGCAGGTACTTTTATGTCTCCTGCTTTTCTGCTTTCATGTTTGATCCTACAAATTGAAAAAAAGAAAATCAAACCTATCTTACCAGACAAGTTTGCTGTGCAATGTTATTTGGATTCATATAGAATATCAGCCACAGTTTTTGTCCTCAGAACATCACTAGACATTAATGCTTCAAAGGAAAAAAAGGAACAGACCCTCTTTCTCTCAGAATGCAATTGCCTATCACTACTGCTCCAGGAAAACTCCAAGACTGAAAGAGACATACCCTTTCCAGTCTCATTGCTACTCTTAATACTGAATAGGTTCAGGTCTTTGAATAAAAATCCCTGAGGGACAGCTCTGTCTTCTATAAAACAAAAATTGCAACTCTCTGAGTGCATGTGGCTCACAAGTTTGATTACCTGACCTTGACTCGTTTGCAACAACCATCTTAGCTTAATCTTCATCTCTCCCTACTAAGGGTGTTTAGCAGAGAGGAGGGAAGAAGATTGTTGCATGAAAAAATTTCCAGCCATATTTGTAATTCTTTTAAGCAATGTATCCAAGGAATTTTATCTCATGTTGATGATGTGTTCATTTTGTCAATACACTTATTCTGCAAAATGGACTAACCTTTTCCTTGTTTTTATCTACCATTATTGAAATATTGATTATAGAACCATGGGCATCTTTTCTTGTTAAATCCTCTCCCTTCAAGAGATGATATATCTTGGCTTGAGGTTCAAGCATCTAAAATAAAAATCTAACAATATATTTCTCTCTACTAACAATTTCCAGATTACTCATGTTTATATTTAATTTTTTCATGTACTTTCTGCAAAATATTGCTGCTTAATGGTCTCACTGATGTATATACAAGTAACTACTTCATTTTGCATTCACAGATCCTTCCTGCCATATCTCTCAGAAGTTTAGGACAAAGACAATTTGATAGTGCAGCACTCTGAGACAATCCCCTTGCTTCCTATTAAGTTCCTCTCTTCTTTATCACATCAAACACGAACTGCCTCTTTTCTTTTTCAGGTTGCAGCTACTGTAGTTGTCATCATTCCTTCATGCCAGACAGCCCATGGTAGTAGCATCTCTTGCCTTCATTCAAGTTTGAAAACAGCACCTCATGTTTATTCTTTGTTTCTCCTTACCTGTAAGAGTAACTTACAAGCAATCAAGAAATTATCTCTTCCCCTGAATCCTCCATAGCTGTGATGCTTACACAGAAATAATCCAGCTCGCTCAAAACCAGTTATTGACTGGAATGGAGATTTTTCCATGCCTTACACCATCTTGTCAAAACTCAACATCTAAATATGCTCTTAAGAGGTGTGAGTAAGATCTCAACAATGGCTTTTATTTTCTCACACTTCAATTAACTGATGGAAATGAGAAAAAACTTAATCTTTTCTGGAGATGCTTACCTGCAGATAATCAGGAACACATTACTGACAAAGGACACCTCTACAGATGTATAAGAGATTGCACAGGTTGACCCAGCAATAAATGAAGGAGGTCTTGACCTCAGCAAGGTTTTCATGAACTGCTGTCTCACAAGAGGTACATGTCAATTAGCAGAGAGACCATCCTGCCCACACTTTTTAGGATTAATTTGCAGATCTGAATCTCATTCTGACCAACTACTTGTCTGAGGATATGTCAGAATGGGAAGTGGTGGTTTGCAGACAATACAGGTTCTTTCTTATATACTTGGAGCTTGTCAACATAAACATTATTAAAGAAAGCATAAGTAGCATCACATATGCAGCCAGAGTAAACCCCAAACCACTTTCATATTAATGGAAATAAAACAGTGTCACTGGGGACTTACTGTTGTATTGAGGCCCTTAACATCAGCAGAATACACAGCTCCATTTTGAATCCTTGATTTGGATCTGGAAGCCTCTATTGATTTTTCTTGACGCATTTTTGCTTTCTGAATATAGTCAGAAAAAAGGCAATTTTTTTTTAAATCTGAATGAATTGTGTCATTGGCACTTGTTCAAAAATGTACAAACAAAATGACAAAATAAGTGAGGTGATAATTCCATCTGCCTTTCATTGTAAGTACTCTCCCTCTGGCTTGTGACTCTTTCTTGTACTGAGCACCTGAAAACAGAATAAATGGACGTGGCACTGCAAGGATGGGAAGGGAATCCTCTCTTCTGTGAGCTGTGGACTCTATTCTGTCTAACATAGCCGTCAGTGCTGTGAGCCTTCACTGCCACAAGAGCACACTGTTGCCTCATGATCAGCTTGTCATTGCATACACAGCACACTACTACATTGCCAATCAGTCCCCAGCTGTACAGAGACATCACAACACAGCCTTAATACAGCCCAGATGAATGACTTCACATTTTCTTTTCCTGAACTTCATGAGCTTTTAGTCAGCCCATCCCTCTAGCTTGTCAAGGTCCTTCTGAACAGCAGCCCTACCTCCCAACCTAAGGACTGCTTTCTCCAACTCAGTGCCATAGAATCATAGAATAGTTTGGGTTGGAAAGGACCTTAAAGATTATCTAGTTCCAACCTCCTGTCAGGGACACCTTTCACTAGACCAGGTTGCTCAGAGCTCCACCCAGCCTGGCCTTGAACACCTCCAGGGATGGGGCAGCCATACCTTGAATGTGATGAGGATGGATACTGATCCAATATCCAAGTCATTTATGAAAATGTTAAACCAACCCTATAAATAACTCTGAGGAATATCACTCAAAGATGACTGCTAGCTAAATTTTAATCACTGACCACTGTGCTTTGAGCTCATCAGTCCAGCCAGTTTTTCAACCAACTTGTAATGCACCTCTCTGTAGTCCAGTCCGTATGTCCCCACTTTGGCTACAAAGAAGGCTACACAAAACTGATCTGCAAACCTTACTAAAGCCAAGAGAATAGACATTCGTCTTCCTTTTTCTCCAGAACAAACAATTTTATCATAAAAGGCAACTATGTTGGCAAGGCATGATTTGTTCTTGGTAAATCCGTGACAGCCATTACCAATCTCCTTCTTTTCCCTCATTTCCTTGAAACAGCTTCCCAGGCACTCAGTTGAAGCTAATGAGTCTGTAGTTCTTCAAATCCTATTTCTGGCCCTTTTCCAATTCTAATTCTAGCATAGATCTGTAGCACAGGCCAGGGAGGTGCTTGCACAGGAACAAAATTGTTCTCCCTTTGCATCCCCTTTGGGAAATGAAATAAATATAAATTTAGCTGCCAAAGCTTTTCTTTTAAGTCTGATTTCATTCACTCTCCAACTTAGTCTGATTGCCAAACCAGGACTCTAATATTTTTTTATGTTCTTTTGGGAAAGCATAAATATTGCTAGAAGAAACTCCTTTCATCATAAAATATTTCCTATCTTGAAAAATGTTTGCGGTACTAAAAATAGGGAATGAAGTATTAGAAAAAAAATAAAGAAAAGTAAGAATGGACAGACTTTTAGTTTCAACAGTTTCAGGACAAATTTACATATATACATACACCCCTCAATTGCAAGTGACAATGTTGATCCTCAGTTTGTGATTGTAATCAGAAAAGCAGAAGAATCAAAAATTGCATAAATTTGCCAACACATCTTATGGTTAATTCTTCTATGTCTGTGTGAATATAAATTTACTATAATTTCTTTCTACTTGAATATCCTCATAATTCATTAAGAAATTTGTTTGGAACTTCACAATTACTATAAGTGAATGTAAATTTTGCTCCATCAGACCTCTTACCTTCAATGCCTCATAGTTTGATGTCCGAGTCAAGAAATTTTCCCAAGATTTATTTGCGAGTTCTCTCTGCTTATACATAGTTCGGATCTGTAACATAAATGAGATTTACAAGATTCAACCCAATCCTAATCTCATGAGCTTTTCCGAATTCTTTGCTTGTGCTGTCTGAATAGTATGTTCAACTGTGCCCCTTTGGCTACCTTACCTCATCCCTCTTCCCTGAGATAATGTTGTAGGAAAGTACTTGTCCTTTAAAAAGTTTATTTATGCACTGCTTATTTTATCTGTGCAAACTAATTTTCCCCTCTTCCAACATGCATGTTGGACACATATGTTGTAAGAGCTCCAGCTCTTTCAGGAATACTTTCTGTATATTCTCTGCTCTCAAATGCTGAATAACAGAGATAGAATCAGTTCAGGTGACAGAAGTGCAGTCATCATAATGCATGACAATCCCTCAAAAACACTGGCATGAGATTTTAGACAACTGGACCAAATGATCTTACTTCCCAGAAAGCAGGAGAGGATGACACAATAGGTGAGCAAGAAAGCCAAATGCTTGCCTTATAAGCAAAGATGGAAAATGTCTATACCTGCTCACTCTCAGCATGCTGGGAAGCACAAAGCCCTAATTTCTGCAGTAATGAAGCTCTGTGAATATTCAACCAAGGGAACTCATAATAGAGGCTTATGTTTCATTTTCAGAAGCAGATGTAGTTGTAATAGGTACTCTAAATTGTTATCTGCTGCAGATGAACACAGGTGCAACTCTACAGTAACATAACGATCATTTCTCATTACCCCATTGCTGATGCATCACTGATGATACTGCTTCATTTTTTCATGTTACTCTCTAAATAGTGGGAAAATTACACAAGTTGGGAGGACTGAGATTAACCAAATTTAATTCAAAGTTTAAATTTTTCTGCTGAGACGGATTAAAATATTTTCAAGCCGTGTAAATATAATGGATTCTCAAACTTTATATAATAGGAAAATCTGCATATAAATTGACAAAAAAGCTTACATGAGCTCGACTTATTTAAATACTCCTTGTCTTACTTTTGTATACATTTTTTGCTCTTCTTCGATTTCTTGGTGATGTTGACTTTCAAGCACTTGAGACTGCAGAGCAATAACCATTCTTCCAGTATCTTCTGATTCCTCTGAAATAACTTTCAAGGCCTCCTCATCTGGTGTAAGAGGCCTGAATTCTTCTTTTATTTCTGCACATATTTCACTCCAAACTTCTCCAACCTGTGCATGAAATGTACACCACACTATTTGATATTTATCTCATTTTTCAGTTCCAGTTATTCAAAATAGAATAGAGCAACCATCTCTCTCCTTACTGTTGTTTGACTTCCCAGAATTTTTATGCCAGGTTAGACTAATGCTATGCCAAATTTGTTCATGATAAGCCTCCCTAAGCCTTACCAAGACCAAGCTTGATTCCACAGAGGAGTAACAGGAATGCTGATAACTACAGAAATTCATAAGGAATACAGATAGCTTCAAGATACCAAATTATGAGTCAAATGTTCTGTCCTACTGCCTGCAAATTGCAAACATTATCAGAGCAAACTGGAACATGAGACAAACAGAAACTGGAATTATCAAGCAAAAATCGAGCCTTGCTAGTTCCTGAACACTTCAAGCTCTCACAGACTTCATTCCTAAGCAGAAAATTGGCATAAACTAAAGCATCTTTTGAGCAGGACAGCTCCCATAAAGCTTGTTATCCTGTTCTAGTTTCCTATAGGCACATCATTATTAACTTCTGACAGGATGGATGGATGGATACTGCATGTGGGGACAAAGATGGGAAAGCACAGAAAAATATCAGAATGTGTAATGTCATTTTTAATAGTGTCCCCCTAGACAGACCTTACTGCACAGAGGCAGTCCTACACTCCATTTCTGCCCCAATTTCTGACTCCCAGTACATTCCTGTTTTCTTAAGCTGGCAAACAGTGAAAAGTATTTTTTCTGACGTATTTTTAACTAATATTAGTTGCTAGCCTCATTTTCTGTGTGGTCACAAACATTTGTAGCAATCCAAGGAAGAGCCTGGGAACTGCTGCAACGTTGGAGGTGGCATTGTTTCTTTGGATGGTAAACACTGGCTTACACTCTGTGAAACTACAGGTGACTTATGACAAACGAGACAGCTTTTGAAGGGTCATTTGTTTGTTGCAACCTAAGATATACTTGCTATTTTTGAAAATGAAGATACAGTAGTAATATTTTCTTGAACAATACTCACTTTAAAGTCAATATAATGTCGTATGATAGCAAGGGTAACTAAATCCTCAGCAGATAAGCCAGGTAAATTTTCAAAACCTAAAAGAGTATTAATCATATCAGTATTAACAGTATGATGAATTTATTTTAAAATATAACTTTAAAAAAAGGACATCTTATCTGTCATATAATCACATGCAAGTATCTATTAATAGCAGAGTGTCGATGCATCACAGTTTCCTTTGACCTTTTTCATTTGATTGTGACTTTATTGAACGCCAGTGTACAAGTTCAGTTTAATGACACTAATATGACACTAAGCAGGCAATTCCCTTGTCTTACCTAGCTTGCTCAATAATAAATAAAGTTTTGCCCGTATGTTCTCTGAAATTTCCATGACAGCAAAGCTGGGACAGTTGGCAGGCATGGGAACCACCTCTTGCTGTTTCTGGAAGCTGCCAGCAACAGGTCTCTTCATGTCTAAGAAATTCAAAACACAAAAACAGAGTACAATAATGAAGATGTAGTATGTTCCCAAACATAGAGGAAATGTTATCTGTGTAATAAAGTATGAGGGTCTTCAGAAGGCAGCTAAGGCCATATTCTTTCCTCTGATGTCTCCTCCAAAAGAGGACAATTCCATCTTTGTGGACACTATGTAAATAATTTATGGAATTTAAACATAATTTGGGTGAGGAAATTTTAATTAGCATGACTAAAAATTTGCAAGAACAGCACACACCTTACTTCTTTTTACAACATAAATCACAATGCCTTTTGTGGAAGAAATTAACTAGTTTAACTATTCAGCATCAGTGAAGCTGCTCTGGTCAATACCTCGTTCATTCCTAGCTAATGTAGAATTGACATTTAGTGGTGAAAACAAAATTAAAATAAATAAATAAAATGAGATAGAAAATAAACAAAACAGAAGGTATTTTGGGATTGGTAAGAATTACAGCATGAAGCTATAAATGCTGTAATTTACTTTTATCAGGATTCAGACTACAAAATAATCCACAGTCATCATTTTACTTTACTCAGTGGAACTGCTCACATTTTTACATGCATCATAGAACTTACCAGCAATCCTTCCATGTTGATCACGCCTGACTCCCAGCTCCAATTCCTCCTGTCTCCATAACTGTATTAGAAGGTTAGCTGCTGTTTGACCTTTCTCCCCTTGCCAGGTACTGATGTGCAAAGCAGCATTGGGGTTATCACAAAATTCAACCAAGATTCCAAGAATTATATTGCACAGGCTCTTTTCCTTTGACTTGGGGAAAGGAAAAAAAATATTTTAAACTTCAAAACACAGTGATGTCTACCTTCAAAAAAAAAAAACAGAGAAAAATGTGCAATATGTAATCAAGCAACTGCAAGCTTTTAATAAAAATTATTTATAGAAAAACTAGGGTATAAACTCATAAATCTTTCAAGTTTCTGGAATCCTGCCATGCAAAGTTCCATAAATCAAGGAACATGAGTGGAATGAGTGTAGGATCATGTAGGAGGCACATACCTGTGTGCAGAATTACACAATAGGTTTTGTATACATGCCTTCAGGTTCATATGCTGGAGAATATACTGCTACAGATTTTTTTCTTGTTACTAACAAAAAAAGATACATGGAAAATCCATACAGTCATTTCTGAGCAGATATCTAGGTCTGTCTCAGGGAATTGCATATACTGATTTTTTGGTTAGCATTATAATAGTCTTAGGAGATACTACAACAAAAATAATGCAATTTTCCATGTTCTTTTCCTACTCTTTCATTCTATAACAACATTAATAAAAATACCTACTGCCAACAAATCCAGAAGGAGAAAAATGCCCTGTTTTTCAAGAAAATAGTCCTCTGCAATGTAACATCCAAGGACACAGGACCTTAAACAGAAATAATTTCACTGTGTAGAAATAGCTTTATGCTTTAGAACATTCTACAAGCATCTCATTTATTTTAATGGCTTGCATAAATATATTTGTTATGCAATATGCTTCATACCTCCAGGGAGCAGAAAAACCATGTTTCACTTGCCTTTTCATTTACACTATAACTAAATATACCCTGCTTGACTGCTCTTTCTTCTCCTGCAGGTGGCACACCTTCCTTGCAGCACTCCAAGAAATTGGGCAGGTTCCCAATGAATCGGGTGAGAATATGCAGTTGAACTAAAACTAACTCTGCAGAAGAAGTTAAAATTTAGCTAGATCATGTCCCTGATGTGGTTTATTGCAGGGCTCAGTGAATATTTCTGCCAGCAAAATCAAGGGGGTGAGACAAGCAAGACTGTTTTTTTTTTTTTGGCAGCAGTTTGCTTTTCCAGCTTAAAATCCTCATAAAGCCAGCATTCATGTTGCTATTGCTTCCTTCTCTTAGTTCCTCACTTATGGTAACTAACAGAAACTAAAGGCATTTCCCATATCAGTCTTTTCTCCCAGCAAACATATTTGGATTTCAATGTATTTATCAACCTCTGCCTTAAAACAAATTAACTTTTTAGTATCTTCCCACATATTGGCATTCTCTGATAGGAATCTTTAAAATATTTGTACCCCAATATAGCCAGTTCACAAACTTATGCTTACATAGGTTTTGGCTTATATTCATCTATTCTTCTGTTTACTTCTCTGAAGTTATTTACAGACTCTAATGATATATCTCTCCTAGAAGGTCTTGGGTAACTCTGTATGGGGGGTGAAGTTGTCATACTGAACCCCTATTTAGAAAAACATATATGTAGAATATTCCATTTCTTTTGCACCATGTTTAATTAGCCAAATGGTATGAAGGATTTTTAAACATTCTAAATAGAAGAAAATCCTATATGTGCAGAGAAAGATCATCATATTGCAGACCTAAAAAATACAAGATGTAACTTAACATTTTTCAGAGTTATTGTTGCTAAAATACTTTACTAACCACAAGCAGTCGAGTGCACTGAGGAGGAGAAAATTGTGGCCTAATCCACTGTATAACTTCTTTGGATCCATCTGAATGAATGGGATAAGCATATCCAGCCCTTCATAGCTGAAGAGTTCCTGTTGAAATGGTCATTAAAGCAATATGTTTCTTAAACAATATTTGCTAAATAGCTACATATCAGAAATTACAATAGAAACTGAAAAATGTAAATGTTTATGTTGCAATAAATTTGGCCCACTTGTTAGAGTAGGGTATATTCCTTATGATATACATAACAAAAAGAGATTTTCAGTTTTTCCAAAGTGCTAATCTCATTTGTTGACACCATTTCATATATTAATTTCAAAATCTTGTAAACTAGCAATTAAATAAGTTCAACACTTTCTATGGACTTCCGAGTGTTTTTGCATTTTAGTTGTCACAGAAACTAGTTATCAGACCTGATTTGTAAGCAATGAACTACAGTTGACATCTGCTTTTGAATTTAAAAAAAAGCAAAAAAAAGCAGTATCCTTTAAAGGAAAATATATCATGTTTTGACATTCTCTGCACAGTATAAGGTAGAAAGATACATACCTTTCTGTGGAGATCATTTTCACAGAGAACGGACAAGATAAATAATACATCTGCTTGGATTTCCAGTAGAATGGCATCTTCTTTCTCTTTAGATTTGTTTGCTGCATACTTTAGGATGTCTGTAAATGAATGTATTTTATATATGGGAATGTCCTATACACAAGTCAGAATTCTATTACAGCTGGTGCTTTTTAAAAAAACTCAAATTTGCACAAAGAGATTTTAAAATAAATAAATAAATAAATAAATCTACTTATACTGTTTGGTTTTATCCCCTGTGTTTTACAATAGCTTACAGAAGTGCAGCACTGATGCGGTATTGTCTGGCCTTTAGGCTTGATCAGTGAGCTAATGATAGCAGTTTGCACTGACTTCTCCCTTGTTCAGCCTCTGTTCTGCCCCTTGTATTGTGCCAGTGCAAGGAATTCAGGGACATGATCTGAATTAAGGAACTCTCAGAAAAAGGCAACGAACTTACTGGTTTGCTCTACTGTACATGGAAATGTGGGAGAGACATAAAATACCACCACTGCTGAGAAAACCAGCCTTGGAACCACTATGGGAAAGAGGATATTCAGACACTGAACTCCCCTAAAGTGAGAAAAGCTACTTGAATCTGATATGTAAGGTATAGGGTTAATTTTGCTTTCACTAAAAGCTGTAAGTTTCCACAGAGTTTTCTCTGGAGTTCATCTGAGGACATAAAATATTTTATTTCTAAGCTTTCTATTAGACCATACTCTTCAAATTCCAAAGGATCTTTCCTTGTTTTGTTTCCTTCAGTATGACTCCTTCAGAATACTGAAAACTTTTATTATTGTAAGAAAAGAACTTAAACCAGTTCATATTGGAACTTAAACCCAAATTTAACAGTAGGTATGTGTTACTGAACAAGAAAATGCTCTAAAATTGCAGGAGCAGCAGTTAAGCAGTTTTATTCTGCTTTTATTCTTCATGCTGTTCATGTAAACATACATTGTTCTTAATCTAATCTAAAGAGTAGTTGTGGAAAGGGACACCATCATAGATTTAGGTAGAACAAAACTCGTGGATGGAGTTCCCAGGGGCTACCACAATGAAAACAAGATGTAACAAGTGTTACAGTATAATAAAGGGAGAAGGGGCAGTTTTTGCTCTGAATTTAAACACCTAGACTTTTACAGCTGTCTGTTTGGCTTGATTCATTCAATGTGTGTTAAAATTTTTTAAAAAAATATTTAAAATCAAATCAGTTACATCTTGGATGAATTGTTAGAAGTATTTTAGCATTTCAGAAGTCAAAGGAAATAACAACACTACAAACACAGCACACAAAAAAAAGCACAAACATTCTTAGTGTCAACAGAAATATGCTCATTTAAGTACAGCAATAAAAACTGTTCTTTACCCAGTAGCTGGCTGATTGCTCCCTGGTCACACAAATTAAGGATCACAGCATCATCATAAAGGGACACAACAGATCTCAGCACTCTGAGGCTATAGCGCATTTGTGCAAGTTTGTTGCCACGACCACCTGTTCCATGGAAACTGTTACCTTGACCAAAGAAAGGATCTGTGGAGCAATCACAATGAATATTGGTTTTGGCACACAGTGTATGCTCAGAATAATAATGTGCTCAGGAAAAAGAAAACAACAAAAAGACCTAGTGCAAGCCAAAAATGAACAAGAGAACCTTTTAAAGTTAGGAAGGATTCTTGTTTAAAGCCATCTAGTAATAAGCTTTTCTATGCAGGGCTGTACTTTTTACATGCATAGGAAACATGATTTTGGCAGACATTTAAAATTACTAGATTTTTTTTTAAACTATACTGGGTTAATGGGCAGTTTTCAAAACTCAAAAGTATCTTCTTTAGTACAACACTTAATATCAACCTTTTGATCTCCTTTTGACTCAAATAAAAATTTCTTCCTTGGAAAATTTTGTGATGAAAAACATCTCTTCCCAGAAATCCAGTCAATAAAATTGAGTGCAATTAGTTATCTTTTTGCACAGCCCATACTCTCATCTGATGGCACAAGCCATAGTCTGAGAGCTGTTTTACTGTGTACAGCTCTGAGTTAACACGTCCTCCCTCACAGCAGAAATTCCTGGTTGACTTTGGTGCCACAATGGCAACAATCTGGGCAATAGAGGTGTTCAACTGCCCACACAGCTGAAGGAGTATCAGCATAGTGGTACACTGGAAAGGGGCACTAGTTTATCCTTCAGTAGAAACATTAGCTTCCTCAGTGACCTATTGTGAAAGAATCATTCTGACTTCACGAGTTTTACGTTTTTCCTTCCTGTCAAAGAAAGTAGGTTCAGTTGAACTGTGCTTTGAGGTCACTTATGTGTGAAAGTCATGAGCACCTACTGACCTTGGCCTGTACACCATTCTAGAAACACTAGGAGAAGAGTATTCGCTTGGCAGGACAAATATGTGTCTACTAATGCAGGAGCCACTGAAGCTAAAACAGCAATTGCATGGAGCTGTAATTCTTCATATTGGGCAGCAGACCAGTCATGAATTCCAAGCTTTTGATTTGGTTTTACATAATAAAGCAAAGCTGGCATCACGTCATTTTCACTGAGAAGCTGCAGAGTCCAGACAAAGAGAAAGAGAGACAGCTTAGATGTTTCACATGCAAATAACAATCATCTAAAGCAATGAGTCAACTTTATCTGCCCTGCATTAAGAAAATTATTTTTTTTATTGAGAAAGTATGTCATGAAGGCTACAAGTATGGGCAAATTCTCTTTATATACTGTAGCGTTCCCACAGATTGTGGTTTGTTAAACTTTATGCTCTTCACATGTACTTCAATAATGCTTTGCAGTCACTTGTCAGCAATTTTCCTAGCATGGTCTAGGTTTTTAACTTCTCTAAAATAGAAACTGCATGCTGCTTTCAAGCAGCAGGACTTGACCTGAAGCTATGTATGGAATCTTGACTTGGAGAACACCTGATTTCAGTGTACTGGACTATGCCAGATGGATAACTAAGTAATATTCCCCTGATTCCTTTGTTCTTTTCTTTTCTTTTCCACTTAATGTATCTTCTGTTCGGCTACAACTTACCTGTGCAGCACATGGGTCTTTAGATAAGACTCCTATTGCATTAAATAGGAATTTCTTCATCTGGAAATCCTCATACGAGTAGGTAAGTTTAAGACCTTTTACCACGGGATTAGGAATTTTAACTGTGAAGGAAATTGTGGATAAGTTTAAAAAAGAATCATCATTAAAAGTAAAAATAGTGTAATTATGTAATAAGGAATCTTTTACCTTCAGTAAACGTTGCAAGTCCTATTAAGAGCTTTGTAAATCCACTTTCCTAATAGGCATTCAAAAAACATACATTAATTAAATTAAATTGCAGCAAAATAAAGACTTATGATTTAATTTTAGTTTTGCTTTTTTTTCTTCAGAACACAGACATTAATATATCCTATGGCAAAATAAACAGAATTATATCAAAGAAGAGATCAACCACCTGGACACTGTACCATAATAACTAACTACAGTCCTAAGGGTACAATTAGTTCAACCTATGTTTCATTCAGTACAAATCTGAACTTGTGTGGGGAGGTCTCAAACACATGTATTCACTCCCATAATTTAGCACACAAGAAAACACTATTCTCAGCACTGTTAAGAGTTGTGTTTTTTAAAACGCATTTCTGCATGTGTAAGTTTTTACATCAGGGGCATCAGTACATACAATTTTGTGGCCTCAGTTGTGCACACTAATGCCTTTCAACTGCAGTGCATTTGTAAGTGAACATGTGAAAACTGCATGTATGAGCAGCATCCCTTTATAAATATCACATATTAAAAGTTTAGAAAACAAAATCTTGTAATTCATAGCTCCCAGACAGCTCACAGAAGGACAATAATGTCTAATATAACTATGGGTAGGACCAAGGCCAGGAGGTGTCTATGCAGCACACTAGAGGTGAAAGAGCTTTGGTTTGGAGGGGATTAGAAACCATGGTTACCAGCACATTGCTCTTCTTGAGCAACAAAATACATTAGCCTGGCCTCAGTACTCCACGAAAGCTACCACAGAGCCTTCAACCAGCTCCCAACAGGAGCAGAGCTCACAGAAACTACAGAGACACCCCCCCAGAGTCAAGCAGTTCTACTGGTTTTACATCAGCTTTTTAGGTGCATTCCCAAAAAGCTGGGTCAGGTTTGTTTGGCCTAGCTCTGGAAGTTAGCATCCACAAAAATGACTGTAATAATCAGGAAAACTTTGCAAAAGTAATTTTAAAGTACACAACAATATTGCCTGTTAGCTTTTGCTTCTATGCTGTGTATATTCTCTGTAAAAAGCCATTGCAAAGTGGTTAAATAAAAAACAACATGAATGTTTTCTCTTTGCTGACTAATGCAATACTTAATTGTGATGGAAACCAGTAAGCAAGTAGCAAACAGTTTTGGTCAAATTGAGAGATAATCATAATTAGTATCATTATACGCTTTACATGTATTTTCCAGTTTGGTTCATAGGCTCAGATTCCTGTGCTGATTTTTGAATTATGTAAAATGCAACACTGAGTTTTCTGAAGTTGCTTGGTTAGTATAGTAATGAAAAAAGGGACAATTCTGAAGCAGATTTTTCTGGTATTACCTATAAGGCAGGATTAAATGGTAATGTTGATGTTTTTTTCTACTTGATATTTATACCTTGTACAATCTCTAGGGAGGCTGAGAATACAGAATCCAAGTTAAATCATGTTCATATTTTCTTTGCATAGGAACAATTTTTCTTCCTTTAGTATAAGGAATTAAAAATATGTGCCTTGCTTCTACAGCCAGATAAACAATTTGAATGTTTTAGACATCAAATATGTTGCTGCAAAAGTATCACAGACATTTCATACTGTTATTGATAAAATGGAAAGCTTGAATGAAAGATCTGTAATCTTCATTACAGACTATATAATGTGTTTAGTAATTCAGCCAGTTGGAAAACTTCTACTCAAGTAGAAAGTAATACATTTCTGAAAAGCCAATAGACCTACAGGAATCTGATTGCTTAATTATTCAGTGTGTATGTCACAACTTCATTTGAAGTTCTAAATCTCAACTGTAAAACAAGAGAATAAAGGAATATTAACATCTATAAAAAGTTAACTTCTCTGAAGATTCGTCATAAAACTTCTGGAATATTACAGAAGAATGAGTCATCTACATTTCAGGCAAGTAATGATAGGGCATTAGGTGACCCAGCCTTAGAAAGAATTTATGTGCTTCTTATTAACTGGACCTAGGTAATTATTTTCTCAGCATCCTACTTGGAGCTTCTGAGCTGATTTTTGGACAACGCTTCTTGTTCCTGGTTATGAGGTACAGATTGAATTTGGGCCGTCTGAATATAGCATGTACACCTACATCTTCAAAAAACTAATGAGATTTAGTGCAAAACTCATTGTAACAGAATGACACATCTGAGAATCTGTACAAAAATTCAAGAGGTAATGTTAACTTTTGCCCATAAATAGCATGAGTGTAATTTTCTAAGTATTAAATAAGGTTGATGGGCTAATAGCCTACAGATTTGAAGTCTCTTTGAGGGAAATTCAATTGCAGAAAGAGAAGTGTTTTCTTGCTCAGCAAATTCAAGAAAGAAGAAAGCACTGGAGACACGGTAGAACAAATACTAGAACCTTAATGGGGGAAAATACCAAGCATATAGTAACAAAGAGAAGTTATTAGTCTCTGGAATAGAACTATAAATACTTACAATCATAGGTGCTGCAGGGTTTTCAGCTAGGAATGTGGCAATCACCAAGAGGTCATTCCGTAGCTGATGATCACATTGCCGGAAACCATGGAAGAGAAGTTCTACAAATACTTCTTTCAAAGCACTTAAAAGAAAATTAAATGCATTTTAGCTTATCCTTTCATATTTGAAATTTAGACAGCTCTAGGTGTATAAATCCTCTTTCAGCACTGAACTTTTCAAAGCTTTGGGGTTTAAATGCAAGAGAAATAACTCAAAGGTTATTATGAAATGGATTATTATGTGTACCCCTAGACATCCAATTTAAGCATATATGCAAGGTGCATGTGTTTCAAATTGCTCCTTCCCCTTGTTTGTGTTATAATTAATTAATAGAAGGACATAATATTTATTCAAGCATGGAACTGGACATTGTTGAATGATTATTGAAAAGAAATGGTCTAATCTTAAATAGTTATAGCAGTGTAACTCAGGGAGAACCTGTTATTTACTCTACTCCAGCAGAAGATGTAGAAATAAGATTTGTATATCATAGCATAGAATTTCCTACTAATTTTCTATCATAAGCATTTGAACAGTGAAGTAATACTGACCTGCTGAGCCTAACATGTGAGCCTGAAAACACTGCAATTAAAATTTTCATCATCCAAAGCAATATATAGGGCTATCCCTCCTGCACTATGCAGCAGAGCACCCTCTCCCTCTTGTCCTATAACAGCAACGACTGAAAACTTAATGAGGGTGTAATGAGAAACCTCCATTCCCCATTTGCATTTTCTGTCAATTAATTTAAAACAAAATACTACACAATAGCAGTGCTTTAGATGTCTCCAAAATTACAGTATTAATTCATAAAATGCTTCCTCTACTTACTGTACACATTCCAAGCTAGTAAGCTGATTAACAACTTCTTCTTTTGAGGTGTTTTCTAGCAGGTTCCATAGGATATCTGAGGAGCGGAACAACAGCTGTCCTGAGGGATCAGCACCATTTAGGTACAAACAGAGCCTGCTGGCTGCTTGGGCCTTCAACATAAGTCTGCAATTTTCTCCTGAAATTATGAAAATGTGAATAATTAATTCCCTGTAGGTCAATAATTGTTTTATGCATGTTCAGAGAACAAATGATCTAAGATCAGTGGTAATGAGATTGTTGAAAGAACAGTTTGTACTAACCAGACATGGAAAGATGCTGGAGAGCTTTGAGTATCCACAGCTTCTCAGTAAGTTGATTTTCAACTAATGCTAGTGACAAAACAAGAGTTTCTGCTAATCCTCCTAATTCAGCCATCTGAATTTTATAGTTTGCACTTATTGGCTGGTAACCTGCACATAAAATAGCTTCAGTTATAATGCAGTAAATACTTAGAATTTGGGTAACTTCATAAAATATTTATCCTTTCTCAAGAAATGATGAGAACCAAGTATTATATTTCATTAGACCTTAGGTGCTTTTCTTATATCTGTATGGTGCCTAGAGCATATCCAACAGACTTAGCCTCAAGGAGACTTAAAAGCTATATAAACAAATTAATTGCTTCTTAGAATTTACAGAATGAAAAAAATAAATGAAAACTAGCAAGAGGGCACAGGAACTAGTGCCATGCTGTAGGAACACTGCCATTAAACATGCTCCCTGACCTGCACTCTGGATTGACACAGTGAGATTTTTCACCTGTAGCTTTGCTGCCTATAAATCTAGTGCTGTCACCTGTGCCCCTCTGGGAGGAAATCCATGACTGACTTCGCCTGTTAACAGCCTCTGGTACCATCATAAGTGTCAAAGGAATTAACAATAATGGATTGTGATGACAATTAGCAGGCCTGTCCATAATACTAGAGGATCATACCTGAGCTCATACATAGCCTCTTCCTGCAGAGACAAGTCACAAAGTTTATTCAAAGCAATGCTCAAATATGTCCATATAACATGAAATCAAATTTAGATGGGCTCAGATCTATCCCTCACAAACAACACAAGTGAAACCAGAGCTGCTTCTCTCCAGGCTACATATACAAAGTTGAAAACTACATGTCTCTTCTTACAATTCTGATCCTCACTACTCTTTTTTCCCCCATTATCCAAGTGTCAGAGAACTTGTGATCACATTTTTTTGGATACTATTGAATCTTAATTCCCTAAGTGTAATAATTAATTCCTTGTATATCGATTACATAATTTCAGATTTTGAGTATGAATTTCTATAAAAACATGTTAATTGAACATCTGCTAATGCCATATATTTAATACATGAGAAACAATAACTATAGCTATAAAGAAAAATTAATCCATAGCTAATTAAAAGAGGCATTTCAAAGTAGCTGAGACCATAGATACTTGATTTCTTGTGACATTTGGAAATACTGTGCTTTACCTGAAAGTAGATTTCTTGGTGGCTCCGTATTATAAAAGCTAACAACAGACTTACAGATTTGTATTCTAACTTGAGAGCTTGGCACTCTCATCAAATAACCTGTCAGAAACAGAAAAAAAAGAGAGTAATTTACAAACTTAATATATTTTTTTTAAAAAGCATTCCTAACACTTCTCTTTACAGTACTTAGCATTTCCTTTGATCACACCCCTACCAATCTGTAATTTCATGTGAAGTTTATAAAACACCCAAGGAACAAAGTGTTCCCACACGGAGGAGGACAAAGGGTAGTAGCATAAGGTTGATCAAAAAGTTACCTTCTCTGCTTTATGCTACAGATGCTTAAAAGACACTGGATGTTATTCCACAAGTTGTGGAATTCTGAAGGAAGCTACTATACTAGGCTGTTGTCATCATTACCATGTCAGAAACTCTTCTAGCAGACATGATATGAAATAAAGGGAGCACAGAAAGAGATCTTTTTCCACAAGATGAAGAGACTTCCATCGACAGTTACCAGTGCCTAATACAGATAATACAAACAATCTTTCAGATTTTAGTGTCTTTTTGGACATGCAACACTAAAGAGAACCTGGAAGTATCCAAAGCCAAGTGGTCATTCTGCTATCTACTTCAAAATAAAGACTCCTAAAAGTACTTTTTTACCCACTTCAAGGATAATATTTTTATATGTGACAGGCTGATTGTGCTACCTTTCTACCATCTTACTACTAAGTGAGCTGATATATCACTCCTGCTCTATTCTGAATCCTTTTTGACCTACAGTGCTTACAGTGTTTTCCTTCAAAAATCACAAATGGGACAAGCATATTTTTATATGTAAAAGGATTGTAGAAAGATACATTGGTATTAAGAGGTCCAGTGACATTAAGACATGACTTTGACTCCTTTCCTTCAACAGCTCTCTGAAAACAAATTTCTGAAAGATAAGAGCTCATGGCTTAGATGCAACAGGAGGCTGAAGTCAGGAACCACTACTCCTAGTAAGGCATGGCAATAAACTGTCTTGCATTTTTGCATTGTAGGTGATACATCTCAGGCTTCTGGGATTTGAAGGTTTGATCTGGGAGTCAGGAGTTCCTGTTTCTCACGTTTTCCATTTGGTTTCAAAGAAGCAGGAAGGATACATGTTCCTCCAGGTTTCAGTGTTCATAGTAATACACCGGTTTCTCAGATCAAAATGAAATGAAACAGGCTGCAGACAGGTTTAGTTCTTCAGCTGTACTGATGAAGTTACCTCACGTAGCTTTTGACACCAGCAAATAGGTAATTCTGCTAGCTAATCTGCAGGTTAGCTGCACAGCAAAGTAACAATGGTTTCTAGTACCAAAAAGCACGGAGGACTGAACAAATAATTGAAAGATATTACCTACATTTACAAAGGAGGTAACAAGAAATCAAAACCGTGCTAATAATACGGTTGATTTTATTGTGGCATAATAATAATTTTATTGGGGCATATCAGGTTACACTCACCCAGTTGTGCAACGGATTCTGAAGCTATAGCAGAATACCTCACTTCATCAGAGAATTTCTTTTTTTGAAATGGTAACCTGCAAAATGAAATTTTAAAATGTTACAACCATGCTTAAAAGAAGAACACTTTAATCAAGTCACCTGAAAAGCTCAAGAGCTTTTATCTTCTTCCTTGATAATTTTTTGCAAATAAGGGCACTTTTCCTAGGAGGAATGCATTCTTTGCAATGCTGATTCCACACTGAAAGTTCCAGTTTCATACTCTGGCAATTACATGTCAGCAATTAGTGGTACATGTTCATAGATTTATATTTTCATGATTCATATATGATGCAACAAGAAATGCTGAATAAACAACTGTCATTTAAATGTGGAAGAGTAAATCCTGGAACTAAGGTACTATCAGGCTATTGCAGAGCTAGACATGTGCACAGACATGTGCAGAGGTGGAAAAAAAAGGATCATTCCTCTGGGCAAGACCTCTTGAAATGGATAAAAGTAAAACCAACAAACTGACTCCAAATAGTCCAATGAAACATTTATTTTTAAAAACAGGACATTAAGAAATATTCAATAACATTTGCAAAAATATTCAGATATGTAAGCGCTAAAAATTGTCTAACAGTAAACATTACAATGTTATGCTAAGGTCTCTGCAGTGCATACTGTAGAAGCAGCTTTCCGGTAGGTTTACCTCTGTAAACACTGCCAGAGAAAGAGAAAGGAGAGAGCAAATAATGGAAGAAAAGTGAGAGGGGCAGGGGAGGGAGAAACAGACTTTGAAAAAAAAAAATGGGAAGAAGACAGGTAAACAGAAGCAGTTATGAAAGAGTGGAATATTTTACAACGGGAGTTCATGTGTCCAAAACTAAAACTTACAAAATCAGCCCCTGCCTCTAGTTATAGGCTTCTCTGGCATATGAAGTAGTGATGGAATTTCCACTGTATAAAAATTAAAACAAAACCCAAGGGTGCAATTTTCCAAAATATATTCATTGCAGACTTCACAATTATTGCTGAACTGCTCTAACAGATGAAAAGTCTCACAGCTACATTTTATCGACTTCATACACTCATTCTCAGTTTGGTCATGTTCCTACCAAGCACCGATGAAAATGAAACTCCGTGATGTAACTTCTCATTCTCCACTGTGTGGCAGCAAAGAAAAGCAGTACAACTAACTGATGGTGCTTAGGGAACTAAAAGATTCAGATGAGAACTTCTATGTTTATTATACCTAACAGCCGAAAGGAAGCTATGGAAAAATAAAACTGAATATCTATTTTACAATGCAACTCATTTTCTATCTGATGCAATTTTTCTCTTCTTTCCTTCACCACTTGTAATTAAATACATGAGTAACTGTAGTTACAAACATACCATAAGTAGCTTTACTAAATTATTGAGGAGGAGAAAACTACTGACAAGTGTGGATAACATCTAAATTCTGTTCTATGAATTATTTAAAGTACAGTATGACATGAAGGTGCCCCAAAGTGAAGGAAATACATTTTTAAAGTAAATATAAATACTAAATCTTCCAATTGTTGTGGTTCATTCTCTTATGCAATATCACTTGTCATTTTGTAAAGCTTACCTTCAAGTATTAAAATGTCTTTGAGTCACCTTAGGTTTTTAAACTCCCTTAGATAGGAGAGCTTGCTTGAAACAGCAAAACATACCTCAGCAGGACTTAGCTGCTCAATCTTTTGTGGCCAGCAGTCCCAGAATGACTTAGGCAGTAAGACACCCTGGGGAATATTGCCTCCAAGCAAGCTGGGGCCAAGTACAAAGCAGTTTTGAACGATGTAATAGGGAGCGGCACAGACACTGGACTGCTAAAATGGGACCCTCCTTCATGCCAACAGAAATTGGACACAAGGAAAACACAGTTCGTGAAAAGGAAGGGTGATACAACAGATACCTTGCAGATACAGGTGCTTTGTAGATAGATGCTCTATGGCTATGTCACTTGCCTTAGAAAATGTATAAAGGTGTTAATAAGCAGTGTTGAAATCTCTAAAAGTGGAGCTGAAGTACTTACCCAAATAATTTAATAAGTTCACATAAAGGCTCAGTGAAAGCTTCTTGTTCATTCATTTTTTCTGCACACAGGTTAAGAATTTTGATTATGTGTTCTAAATCCATAAGGGGCTTTTAATGTAAAGTTAAGGAAATCAGATTGTTTGTACTGATATGAATCAGAAGAAAAAGCTGAAAACTGCATTAATCACACTTTAAAGACACAACCAAGAAAACCCAGGCCAATGTTTTCAAAGTTAGGTGTCTAAAACGAAGCATATGAGTGAATACTTAGGCTTTTCAAAGCAGCCTTACTTTTACAGAAGTACAATTCTTGCAAATATCTGATTTAGGTGTCTGCTCAGCTAAAGGCACTGGAAGTTCAGCACAAAATTTCTAAAAACACGGGATGAAAAGTTTTTACATCACAGTGTCAGATTTACCTGTCTAAATTCTGAGACAACCTTGCAGTACTTCAATTGTTTTCTATTCTAGCCCCAAGTGACTAACTAAAGTTGGGAAATCTAGACCCAAACACATATTGAGATTATCTAATTTAGGGTAAGGGCACCAAATCAAAACTGAACACATAACTGAGACTGAGAAGTCACTACCAATCCACTGACTCATAGAAACTGCCAGTAAGGACTTAGCCACAACTCAATTATGAAATAATGTGATAGCTTAAATCACTGTGCAATTAGCTGAACTGTGTGAAATTAATCCCAGTTTTCCACATGCCCACACCCTCCCTAGTATTGCTCATCACTGGAAGCCTTTGAATTTGCACTGTAAATATGAAAAAAGCTTCAGATAAATTGGTCTGACTTCATTTTTAGTTTAAAATGTCTCCTCACTGGCAGTCATTGCTATTTTATGTGCTGCTTCTTAAGTCAGGCTGGATGAAGCCTTGAGCAACCTGATCTAGTGAGGAGGTGTCCCTGCCCAGGGCAGGGGGTTGGGACTAGATGACCTGTAAGGTCAATTCCAACCCTTAAATTCTATCATTCTATGATTCTATAATAGTGACAGCTATGATGCTTGTCTATTCTGAGTGGAAAGTACACTAATTACATTTTCAACACTTTCAACTGCTGTACAGGTGAGATCCCTCTATTGGATTTTGTAGCAAATGATTCTATAGCATCCAAGAATTTGCCAACCTACCAACCTTGGATGTGTGTGCACAAGGAGGCCAGTGATGAGAATTTGTGTGGACCATCCCTGCTCTCCATGTGAAAGCACAGTACAGCATCGAATGCTTTGCTGAAAAGTCAGACTATTACCATACCTAAACCACCAGGACTTCAGAATTCTGCAGTGACAAAAAGGATACAAGCCCGTTTTCAAAATGCTTGACTACCTTCTTGAGAGTTTTCATCTGTTCTTTTTCCAAATCTTTCTTAAGTAAAAGAATGAAAAGCAGGTTTTAATTGCAGTTTGCCTTAGACTATTAAATGATTATGTTTATCCCCTTTCAAGTTGAAATGAAAGTGGAAACCAGATTAAGAAATCACAAGACACAATGAAATTCTGAAAGTGCTTTGCAGCAGGATTAACTCCTTGCTGAAGCCTCATTTCTGAGTACGGAGTCTGTGCTCTCGTAACTGAAGAGGCTTTTAAAAACTCCTGTTCAAATGTATGAGCTCTTTCGCTTAAATTCTTTAGGATTCTGTGTAAAGCAACTAAGAAAACCAAACCTATGTCACACATGACATAGCTGTGTAAAAATGTAGATCTAAGTGGCTTAAAGTGGAGCTCTGCACCACAAGGAAACATTCTTCAAATTCAAAGCTGAAAACAGCTGAAGTGAGGATATGTCAGGGTGTGTCAGTGATGCACAGAGTTCATTCCAGCTCTTCTGAGCACCTGCAACTTGAGCAAGTCAGGAAGTTGTTTCAGGAAACTATAAGCCCAGAATCCTATGGGCATTCTATCATCTATCTTATGCTCTCTATAGGAGCAATAAACAACATCATCCAGCATATTTTTTTTCAGTCACTAAGTTAATTTTGTCAGGTCTCCATAAAAAAAAGGCAGAGAGGGGAAAGACATGAACTGTTTCTCTGTGGGACATAAAATGTACTAGGCTTAATCAAGTTCTTGTTTTAAGAATATAAATTATCCATTTTTGAATCAAAAGTAACTGATGGCTTAGTGAATTTAACCTGCCAAATCATCTTGTGGAGACCAAAAATAGTCTGTGCAAGTCCATGAGATGCTACTCTCCTGTGTACCTAAGCAGACATATTTATTCTTCAACACTGAACTTAATTCATTTAAAATCACCTCCCTGGAGAAAGGTTAACAGTTAACTTGGACAATTATGTAAATTCTTGACATACTTTCAGTAAGTTTATATGTATTTCTGTTTCTCAGCCATTGGTTTCAGTACTCTAAATTCTGATATAAGCTAGAAATTTTACATGTCTAGTTTTCAAATGCACATACTTCTACCTTGTTTTACAAGTGCCTGTGTGAAGTCATACTGGATTGTATCTCTCCATATATGTATTTTTTTAAATATAAAACCAGAATTGAAACAGTTTTCTGTTACAATGACCATTTCAGAAGAAGTGTTCAAATATCAGATTAAATACTTTAGCTTTGTGCTTGTGTAGCTCCAGGCACCAGTGCCATCGGGTTTATTCAGGGCAGGTACTAAAGTAACTGTACAAAACACTTCTCTAAGCCACATTACTACCTGTGTAACTGGGATAATGAGGTGTCAGGGTTACTTACAGAGCCTGAACCTTCGAGCAGTTTGATGACATGATCCAAATCCACTGATCTTGACTGTGTATCCTGGAAAAGTCACACTTTAAACTTTTTTGTTTGTTTGTGGTCTATATTTTTTGTTTTGTTGTTTTGTTTGGTTCTTTCTTGGGTTTTTTTTTTGGGTTGTTTGTCGTTTTTTTGGGGTTTTTTTTTGAGTCTATGCTTTAAAGTTGCTTAAACCTTAAAATGTGAAAGAGCTGCGTTGAGCCAACATAAATTAATGTAAGATGGACATGGAACAGTTGGAGGAAGTCCAGAGGAGGCCATGAAGTTGATAAGAGGACTGGAGCATCTCCCCTATGAGGACAGGCTGAGGAAGTTGAGGCTATTCAGCCTGGAGAAGAGAAGGGTACATGGAGACCTCATAGCAACTTTTCAATATCTGAAGGGGCTACGAGGGAACTGGAGAGGGACTCTGTTAGGAGCTGCAGTGATAGGACAAGGGATAATGAGTTCAAATTGAAGGAGGGGAAATTTAGTCTAGATATTAGGAAAAAACTTTTTCCTGTGAGGGTGGTGAGACAGTGTACTGGTTTTAGCCGAGACGGAGTTCATTTTCTCAGTAGCTAGTGCAGTGTTTGGATTCAGTGTGATAATAGTGTTGATAACACACTGATGTTTTGGTTTCTGCTAAGTTGTGTTTATCCTAAATCAAGGATATTTTCTTTCTTGTGCCTTATGCTCTGCCAGTGAGAAGATACACAAGAAACTGGGAGGGAGCATAGCCGGGACAGGTGAGCTGAACTAGCC
>NW_008690710.1:160795-172954 GCF_000695815.1 Acanthisitta chloris | reverse complement strand
TATATATAAATATTTGAAAACCAGTATAGCTGCAGGTGATCTAATTATTAATGTCTATATTTTTCTCCCAAGTTTTTTTTAATATTTTTCCCTATGGCATTTTTCTAAACAAGATTTTATTTTACAAGTCTTAAATACTCTGTTTTTCAATCTACTGAATTCTTCTTACACTATTGAAACAGTGTACTTCAGTCCTTAACTGGGTAATTATTCTTGATGCAATGTAATTTTATCATGTGACTAAGGATAAGGGATGTGGTTTTATGCTACCTGCATTCTGCTACCAGAAAAGTTCAAGAAAATTTGTATCAGATCCATAGTTTATTTTTCTCTACTGGGTCCATTTATTTAACATTCTTAAACGTATGCCCAAGATGAATTTAGTCCTATTATCTTTTACACTGAATTTTACAAGTATTTCCAGACTTCAGGCACAGTCTAACAAGATGATGATGTTCATTGCTAAGGATGTTTCTCCTCAGCTCATTCAGCTGGGACTCAAGTAAATTATGTAAACATTTCCCATGGCAGCTTCCCAAGGTGCACATAAATGGTAATCTGGAGTGGTATTTTTCAATGTTTTTTTTTTTCAATCTATGGTCTTTTTTCATGGAAATAATTTAATCAATTTGGAAATAAATTGCCTTTGAAACAAGGGAAGTTGTGGGGGCTTTCAAATGTCTATTTTTGGATCACAGATGAAAGAGGAAAATAAACAAAGTATTATGTTTATGTTTAAGACTCATTTAGAAATGGCTTATAATGGCATATGCTAAAGATGATGAATAGTTAAGAGAACTGGTCATGTAATTATTAGAAGAAACCACACATTGTCTCAGAGAATGTAAATCAACAAATTCAAGTCAGCCACAGTCAGACTACTCCGAGGATTTACACTGTGGCTCAGACAAGACCTCTGTTCAGCTGCAGCACCGCTACTGCTGTCTGGTTCCAGGGCAGCACACGCTCACTGCAAACTCACCCCTGGGGTTACTCCTGTCCTACATACTATTTATGAATGCAATCCAGCATTTTTTTTGCTAGCCTGTGTATTTCCAAGAACACCGTGGCTTTTCTGTTTTCAAAAGGTGACTTGAAATAATATGTTGTGCAAGTCAGAAGAAATTCCTATAAGGTCTTTGGAGAGGACAGAAGTTTAAAAATATCTTTCAAACAGCAGTAGTATTTAATGATAAAATATTTCAGACAGCTCTTCTTTGTTGTTTGAACTGCACGTTCCATGTGAATTTTTGGGAAGAGGCAAGGTTATGGATATCTTGCTAGAAAACGTGCAGTAATTTTCCTTTAAACTTGCAAATGGTGAGACAGGAAAATAAAATAGGCACTGATTGATGTCACACATTTTCAGCTATATCTGAAAGCATATCTTTAATTAAAAACATAATTCCTGTCAGTAATATTAATCTTTCTCTTGAGTTTCCTCATTGAAAACATGCAATGGTGGTATTTGGCTGGACAGAACACCAAATAAATGGATAAAAGTTCAGATATTCACTGTCATTTAAGGTTTCTTTCAAGGTTGCCATATGTAGTTCACAGATGCCCTAACTGCTGTCATTAAAAGATTTCATATTGCATATTAGGCCTCTCACAGTAACCTTTTGGGACAGTGAATAAAAGAACCTCTATTAACTTTGAGAGGAGTAGGTTTAGGGGTCAAGACAATGATGGACAACTTTGTTTTCTCCGCAATTAATGTATTGACATTTCTGCCTTTAATATTTGACCTCTGTGGTTAAAAGATCGGGAATGGGATAAGTAAATATATTGCAGATTTTGAACTAGCTGATTTTACATTGACAGAAGCTGATGATATTGAAGGCTACAGCCATATAACCATAGAATAAGCATGAGAAGACAAACCTTGATTTGCTATTACTCTGAGTTTGCTTCAGTGGTACAGAAGAATGAAGGTTTTCCATCTGTTGTTTCTTTAAAGTTCAAAGCAGCACCTAAAAGTTGCACCTTCCTTTCCCCTGTAAATCTGTGGTACAAGAAGAAACACTGCTGTTTCAGAACGGAAGGGAAATGCATCTGAAATTTGGGTCATTTTGTGTCTTTGCTAAATCATTTAGCAAGCTACATAACTGAGGCTGAAGATTTCTTGTGTCTTATGAGCATCCTGGCCAATGAGTGCTCTTCTCTTAAGCATTATTTATGCTGCCATTCTACCACAGTCAATTATCCATGGTTGTGTTGACTCCTTTTATTCTTTTTAAAATCCACTCATGTGGTAATGGTAAGTGATGCCAAGCTAGCCACAACATCCATGTGTCCCCAGAATAACTGTAGCACTGAAGATTTACAGTAATCTCGCCACTGAAATTGCCAGAGGCATTCATTCTTCAAACTTTCTGGCTACTTCCATATAAATTCACACAGGAATGGTTGAAAGCCAACAAATTGGGTCCAAATGCTGAATTTTATCCATGTGTTTTTTCACTGAAAGAAATATGGGTTTCACTTCCCTCTGCCTCGTGGAGGTTTGGAGATCAGTGTTGCTTTGGCAAGAGGGTTCACTACTTTGCAGTATTGCCAAGACAAGGTAGGCTTACTAGTTCCAAGACTTTCTTTGGAAAATACTAGCCCTGGACCACAGGAAGTTGCCATGGTAGAACATAGGTGACTATGAAAGGGGAGAGTTGAGTTTGAATAAGGAACAGAAATGCACAAGCAGCAGTAAGAATGACCAGGAAGGAACAAAGGAACTATCTAGGAAAAGATTTCAGGGGAGGAATGTTCCTAGAAAATATGGCATTCAGAAACATAGAGAGGGCACATGGTGGGATGTAGGAAGGAAAGAACTATAGGGTGACTGAGGAAAAATAAGGCAAAGTGTGACAGAGGACTGAACAAGTCAGGAGTTTGGGTGTCAATGGCAGGAGATGCCTTGAATCATACTAAGTGTGAAGAGTGAGCCAAGAAGGAAAGGAAGGACAAGATTGTGGCATTGCAGAGAAAGAGCCATAGAACAGCATTTCTCTGGGTAAGAAATACTGTTCATATCATAAGGAAGTTTACCATTTAAAACCTTGACTGCAGAACTTAATCATGCTCACAGCAGAGTCTTTTGCACTGAGGACAAAAAATAATTTCTTCAGTTCCCTCAAATTCTTGCAGTTTCAAGCAGAATAGTCAGGCATCTTCCATTTCAAATTTGAGTATATTTCTCCTCTTATAAACATAAATTGAGTGTTAGGTCATTTCACACTGTTTATTTCCAGCTGTCCTCCCGGTGCAAATTCTTTTATGCATTTGTTAATCCCAGTGTGGCCTTCTGCACTGGCTCACAATTCTTCTTGGAATAAATCCAAGATACACTGTATTATATATGCCACTTTTAGAGAAAAACTCTTTACAGCTGGGGGAAGAAAAGATCACTTTCAATTTGTGTTTGAATTCTTCTGTCTTAATTAGCTTTGTTTTGTGGCTTAAGGAACCAGATTTTACTACACTTATTAGCAAGGCAGACTGCCTTATCAGCATCATTCTTCTCTGTGTATACTTAAGTATTGCTGAGCTCTGCAGTTTTGTAATCTGCAAGCTTTCATTTATTTTAAAGTTTGTTACAATTATATTATGCAAATTATTAAATGCAAATGTTGTTATATTATCAGTTAAAAGTGCCAAAATGAGAATAAAAATAAAACAATATTTGAAAGGGCAAGGAGAAAGAGATAACAGGAAAAAAATAAAACAAATTAAATAATGCCCTCAAAATATAATATTTGTGAATACTAATGCCTCTAGTTAACTTCTTTTACACTAAAGGCATTGCTGTATAAGAATAATGAAGCAAATTGACATCAGTAGAAAGTGTAATTCTCTATGTTTTAGCCTGACATAATTTCTACAGTGTCACGTAGTTTTGAAGACAAATTAAACCACAGCTACAGACCAAAGATTTGGAGTTTACAGTCCTTGTTCTTAAAACCATATATGTTTATATATAAACATCTACAAAATTCCACCAAGAGCCCTTTGTGGAAGTGTCTAAGTCCATAACTCCTATCAAAGTCAATGGCGTTAGACAGTTAGGGCAAGAACTGTAAAGGGATTCACTAAAATTCATAGCCGTGGGAATTCACAGCCTTGAATCTGACACCTACATTATGCGTGCACTGAAAAATAGAATAACCCACTACAGCGGCCAACTGACATGGCATGGCCAGCATTCACAGAAATACTAGACATTCCTCAGCACTGAAACAGGCTGGCCACATCTGAGTACCTGTTAGCAATGTGCATCCCTACACAATGTGCATGAACTGTTTGAGAAGGTGCTCTGAGCACCTTGTGTGAGAGGCAGGGATCCACAACAGGTGAATGTTTCAGATCAGAGTAGGAGGAGTACACAAGAACCCACAGTATAGTTTGTTATTCAGACATAGTCTCTGTGCAGTTACACACTTTTGACTGGAGATCATAAAAGATGACATGTTTGACAGGGAGCTGCCTAAAGCAATCAGAGGAAAACAGAAAGTTAATCTCATGATATATGATTTATTTTGCTGTCTTTCCTGCTCTTTGTATTATATTTTGTCAGTCTATTGCTTGGATCCTTGCTTCCATCAACAATACGATAAGATTGTAACAGATTTGTAGACTTAATTTTCCTCCACCTGGCTATTTGTTTTGCACCTTGGAAGACATATCTCATGCTATGGCCATACTAGTGAAGGTAAATCTACCAGATCTGAGCCTTTAGAACTCATCAGTGATGTCATTATATTGTTGGCATGAACCTTTACATGGTTTTGGTCAGCCAGCGAGCGCTCTCCCAGACCTATCCTAGGCACAGTTCAGGAGCTAACAGAGTTTGGGCACCATTTCTTATTAGTAGTTTGAATATGGTCACCATGAATTGGGAACAAGTTTACTAGCATGGAAATGGAGCAAAGGAGGCAATCATAATAGGCTTTGAGGGTCAGTGTTATTTCTTGACAATTCCTGGTATGGTGGTATTGTTCTAGATTTAGCACTAGATTCAGCACTTGTTAACATATTCCTTGCCACAGCTTTATCAACACCATGATGGGCTCAATCTTGGTAGCCCCACTGCATTTGCAGGCATTAATCTGTGACTCTCTTTAAAGCTTCTAAGTGTATTGTTCTCAGCCTACCTAGATGAAGACTGAAGTAGGTTCCTCCCTTTGCTGGAAACATCCCCTCCAGGGCCTACCACCAGAGTCTTTGACTGTACCTACCTCTCTTCTATGGCTGCCAAAGTCTTCTATACAGGATACCATTTTCTCACCAGTGTTTCCCAAATGAATCTTTTTAGGTGTTGGACTGTAGCATTGTTTGTTCTGTGACTTGTATATTCTTCAGGTTTTGTGTTTGGCTTTTCAATTTCATTCATCTTTCAAATCTCTCCTGTTGCCAGCTGCTGTTTTACTGTAGAATTATTTGGTCCAACTCCCCTTGAAATTTCCATATGATTGCTAAGTCTGCACACAACATAGAAAGAATATTATTGATCCCTATTAATAACTGAAATAATTTTGCATCACATGGTTGTTAGGGGGTTAATTTTATGTTCTCTGTTGTGGGAGTGCAGCTTCTGTTGTCTTCAAGATGCCATACATGACAGATCGTGTCTATCTTGTTCCTAAAGGAATTTTGATACCTTACTAGAATGCAGAATACATTATTGCCAAAGTCCTAACATTACATGTAAAATTGGTTTTCAATTTAAAACTGTTAATTTCTTTCTTAGGAGAAAAATTTTTTTTTCCTAAGAAAATTGGTCAAAACAAAATGAAAAAACTTCTACAGCTTCTCAACCAAAAATTTTTATGCTTAATATCTAAATGTTTAATAAGACAATGACTGATGGTATCAACCAGGTGGTTTTTAGCAAAGAGAGATACCACAGTTGTGTTTTCACTCATGAAAAAAAATATGCAACTGTTTGATTTGCAATTGCATTGTACTCGATTTGTCTCTGGTTGACTGGACTGAGATTAAAAGAAGTCACTCCTTTTAGTGAACTGTGGTCAGAAAATCCATGCTAACTATTCACATACAGAAGCCTGGCATTCCAGTGTGGATATTCTTGTCTTCAAAGAACTTGACATTTAAGGATAGTTCTTGTGAAAGTTGAATAAAATTTATGACCTTGAACCTTAAGAGCTAAACAAATCATCAAGGTGATAGTGTCATCACTGTGGTTGATATCCAGCTTGGCATAAAAGACTGAGGAAAATGCTAATAAGTTCTACAGGTTAAAATTAGATACAAATGTGGAAATCTGTCTCCAGATGAAGAAAAGGGTGTTCATTGTAGTCATCATTAATATTAATATAATGAATACTACCATACTAAAATTTATTCTTATGACCTTATTTGGTCTGAATCTGTTTAAGTTGATTTGCATTGTCATATAACTGCTTATATAAACTATATATTATGCATATGTTTTCATGTCATTCATGTGTAAAGCCATCACTCATCTTTTTAAAACCTGATTTAAATTGGCTGCTATATTATACTGAACCAAAGCTAGACAAGGGACCTACAGAAACCTATACGCAATGTTACAAAAGAGACTGAAAAAAGAATGTGTTGGAGTTTTTGTCGTGTATATTTTATCCCTGGAGTTGTTCAAGAGGTGTCTTGATCTGACACTGGGTGTTATGGTTTAGTGGTTTAGGGGTTACAGTGGTAGTGCTAGGTGGACAGTGGGACTGGATGATCTTGAAGATCTGTTCAACCTTGATGATTCTATGATTCTGTATTTCCTATATATTTGAGCATAGGAAAAACCTAGATATTACTTAATGTTAGAAGTGCAAAAATACAAGCATTTTACCGGTATATAACTCCAAACTTACTCAGGGAAAACCCAAAAATGTAATAGAACAGAGATTTTTGGAATGGTTTAGGAAAACATTTGTCAGGAAGACCTGGTACTAGATGTATTTGCCCACTCTCCATGTTCACTGGATGCTTTCTTGAAACTCTTTCTAACTCTCCTGTTTTTAGGCAGACTGTTGTACCTGCTTTCTGTCTGTCAACCACATATTCCTTCTCTGTTTCAGACAATGATGGACCTTTAGCAAAGTGAAGAAATGGGTGAGATGGTACTTCGTGTGGGCTGGAACAAGCTGGCTCTACAAACTTGAATTTCTGGATAGAGGAGACTTCCTGCACACAGTTCCTGCAGGTTTCTGTATTTGAATCTGGCCTGTTCAAGGTGTGAATGGCAGAGCACATGTGGAGACACAACTCTGTGTTTATGACTCAGGTAGACTGTGGGCTGTTTCCATCCTGTCATGGGAATCAATACAGTCAGGTAAACACCCTGGTGCTCAGTGATATGGTCCAGGCCTTCATCTGGCCTCTTATACATTGTTGCAATTAGGAATGAATGCTTATCACTGTGCTGGACACCAGAATCTTTTATGTGTTGTATGTATTATCAATGCATATTGGATACAAAGATTTTTCAAATGGTCATTTGCATTTAACTGAAGTAGTGGGGTCAAGACAGAGCTCAGCCTCCTTTATTCTGAAATAGTGGTAATACTTAGAAACCTGTCTGGTAGAGCTATTTCTCACAGCCAGGGCCATGAGCCAGAGTTCAAAGGCTATCTCATGTCAGTAACATCAGTCTGTCACAGAAAGCACATTACGTTGGGATTCACATGATTTTTCATATCTTCAGGCTAAGGAATGTAATAAGCAAAGAAGAGTAATACAAATGTTTAAATGAGGCATGTATCATAGCATAAAATTTCGTGGAATTCCCTGGAGGGGAGACCAACAGTTGACATAATGGTTAAGGATGACAGACAATTCTTCAGCTATACAGAGACCATGATCTACATAACTTCTATGGATCCACAATCCTATCAGAAGTATCCAGTTTAAGATTTCCCTATTTTTCATATCTTAACATTCTACTTAAAGCTTAGCAAATAGAAGGAAAAACCCTCTGCATTGTAAATGCAGTTTTAATATGTTTCATATATAAATGTTTAAGAATTATTCATTCTTAGTTTTAAGAGCATTTAAATTCTTGTCTTTACTGGTTCAAAATGTAAAAACAACAATCTCTATATTAAGATCAAACAGGCAGATGTTTCACTGGGAGTGAGGCAGTTACACATCTTTTCTATTACAAGGCTTCATAGTCGTAGGGATCCTACAGAACTGGTAGCTGTTCTTGTGCCACACAACCTAGAGTCTGCAACACAAGGTGCAACATGAACCAAAACCATGCAGGTAAGCAAAGAAACAGGGGAGAGACTGAGCTGTAGATTGATTGAACCAATTGTTGCCATTAATAACACAATTTGGAACACATCACTTACCATCATTTCTTGCCAGATGGTACCTGGACTCCAGCAAAGGTAAGCTTTAAGGAGAAATTTGATTAATATGATAGCTTTAGAGACTTTGACCACACATATAACTGGGCTAAAAGATGGTTTAATAACTCTGGGAAAAGCAGACATTTGGGTGATAAGAACTTGTAGTGTTTGTCGAGCAGAGGGCATGGATGACTGATATAAAAACTGGAATACACCACCAGAGTATTTTTAAACAACAACATCTGGAGTTTGATTAAAATCAGATGAAATCCAATTAAAACCAGTCTGGACAGAATTCAGTATTCAGTCTAATGTTAATAACTTCTAGGTGGAAAATAGATAGTTATTGCAGCCCATAGGGTATCCATTTTCTTAATAGTCATACTGTTAAAGCTATAATGGTCTAAAAATATAAACCAGATTTATTTTGAAGACCACAGTCTTGCATGTTTCAAGGTTTTTAGCAACTGCATGAGTTACTTGCATCATACATTTTTATTTAGACCAAATGATACCAGACATAATGCAAAACAATGTATTTTGAAAACATTGAAAAAGAAGTGCAGCCAGTTCCTAAGCATTCTAAGTCATAAACATTAATGAAAAATGCTGTATGGAAAAATGCAATACCATTCCTCCACGAATCAGGTGTACTAGCTAAGCAGTCTGAGTTTGCTAAGACATCACTTTACCATCTGATTTGAAATACTTTATGCCTATTTGTGAGAAATTACTGTAATTTTCATCTCTGTCAAGTAAAAATCATTGATATAGTAAATAAGTTCAGGTGGAGTGAGTGCAACCTTCTGAGTTCTCAGCTAGAGTGCAAGGAGGTGATCTTGCCAAATTTTTACCTTTTTTGTAACCTTCCAACCAACTTTACTTTGAGAGGAAGAATAATGAGAACTTTTTCTAAAATGAATAAATAAATGTATATGCATTTATATATGTATATGCAAAACTGCTGTCATATCAAGAATATTTTTTGCTTAAATAAACATGCATTAACAAAACAGATGTGCATAATAGGTAGATGAGATGGACCTTTGGAATATTATCTTCTTGAGCATTTCCTGAGCAATTAAAAGCATCTAAATTATTAATGCTATCAATCTCCTTCAGCAAAGGAGATTTACTTTGCAAATTTCAGCAACTCTAATCAGCCAAAATTTTAAATACCCAGTGTTTCTGTGTTCCTTTACTGTTTGTTTTCAAGTGTTGATTATTTTTTTTTAAATGCCACAAAAGAGGAAAACAAATCACATCATATATTAACCCATAACCCTTTAAGCTACAGAAACAGACAGGTCATTTTTTTTTTTTTAGTGTTGACATTCTGCATGTGTAAGAAAAACTTATGTATGTAGATTCCTCTCACAAGAGCTTCAGGGCATAACCCAGACAGAGAAGCCATCACTTTTCCATTCTGCACCCAGGCTGCTGACAAAAGAATTGTGCAAATGAGCCTTTAAATCCTTAAATAGTCACTACACAATGCATGAAAGAATGCAGCGCGGGACAAAGGGCAATATTCACAGTTTATCTCAGGGTGATGGATCTGAATCGACGCATGAACATGGGTTTGTTACGGGATGGAGTAGGCCGAAAACCCCTACTGAGAACCCAGTGGCCACAGTCTGTAATGCAAACAGTCAGGCTAAGTCCTTCACAATTAGGGTAAATGGAACTGGCCATTATCTGAACTTCAACTTGTTCTCATGATTGATATGGGAAATGAAAAGTTGTATATATGTCTACAAAGACTGCATGTTTTCTTCTCCTGGCCAATGCTAGGAATTGGAAGATTCGTATTTTAATGCATAATTACCTATATTTCCATTTAATAAAAATGCTAGCACTTCCATCCACACTGCAATGAATGTAACTAATTTTGTTTTCCTAGAATTTTAGCTGTAGATGAGACATAAAAATTAGTTCACAAACCTGAATCCACACAAAGACTATGCAATCTATGCTGACTGCTAACCTCTATGGACAAATACCTGTCCATTGCCATCCTCCACACCATCAGCCTGTTTCCAGACTGTATAAATATTCATAGGTAACCAGCTGCTAAAGAGTTATGCATCTTGGGGCATTCAGCACTTCAGGAAAACCAGTCCTTTAAAGGATACATGTGATGTAGAGAATTTATGAGTATAAATAAATGCATTTTACCTATATTCTCTGTAACAGTTATTAAAATACTTTGTATTCATGTTTCAGGTTTCCTAAAAAACAGAAACTATAAAATGAATCTTGAGGTAATGCATTACAGAGAGGTAAATGTTAACTTCTCAGTGCTCAAACAGGGAATAAAGGGCCTGGAGTGAGGGGTTGCTGTGCTCTGACCTCTGCATATTCTCCCTTTTGTCAGCTTGCCACAGTGAGAAGAGGGAATATGACACAGATACCTGTAAAATATGTGCAAACCAAGCAGTCAAAGCATCCACAAAGCATCAAGTTTTCAACTATACTTTTGGTAAGGAAGGAATTCTCATTACCTCACTAAAAATACCTGATTGAAACAATCTTTTTTGATTTATATCTCACCTGCTAACATTTAGGGTTGTATAAATTCAGGTAGCCTTCCAAGAAATGTAATCTGTGAAAGCGCATATGATTTCACATAAAGACCTGCATGAAGGCCACCAGGACAGCCAATGAAACACAGAGACTTCAAGAAACTCTCTTCAAAGCAACCCTATGTATTCAAGTATACACTGCATTCAAGTTGGATGGATTTCCCTTTTGTCTATAGTCATCAGAGGCAAGTGACATCTTGAACGCCTCAAGAAGATTAAATAGCAAAGCTCAGTCGGAAGCTTAAAAAAAAGAGAGAGAAAAGAAAAGGGCCAACTTGGCCATTATGGAGCTGGTCCTTTCTTGTCTGTGAAAGAGCTTTCAAGGAGTACTATTGGAAGAAGAAGGCCCAGATAAAGAATACAATGATGTTAGAAAGGGAGAACTCCGAGTGGAACCAGAGGGTGTGGGTTGTGCTGAATGAAGGATTAGTGCAGCTTCACAGCAAAGAAAAGGGGAATCCTAGTCAAGATGAAAATGAGGAATTACTTTTTTTAGACTCCAGTTCACTGAGCAGCAACAATGCATGATGGGAGGTACTTGACATAACACTCTTCCAGGCCATGTTTGCTCTCCATGTGGGACCAAGAAAAAACAACAACAGTGGTACACCAAAACAAACCAGTTTTTAACCTAATAAACTTGCTCAGAAATTCTTTTTAACAAACCTTGGGTTTTATTTACTATTGAGTATCTTCTTGTTGAATCAATCACACATGGGCATTAGCATGCCAGATTTGCAGACAATGTGCCTTTTAGCAAGCATATATTTTGCAAAAGGTTCAAATCAATGCATTCTTATTGTACCTTATAGGAAAGGAAGATATGTTGGGTGTTGAATTCTTCAAGTCATCAGAAATAGTTACCTTCTGGAACATCTTAGGGCAAATTGGAAAGCAAAATGATGCAGAAATAAAAGGCATTTTGGATTCTTAAGATGAGTGCACAGCAGTCAGGTTGATTCTGAATTAGGGAAAGGACACTGCAAAAGCAAGAAGGTACAATATACGTATCAAGAGATGGGCACATATTTCGATTCATGACTCTTAATATTATTCTGTGACTCACTGACCTACTTTCTCATGTGTGAAGGATCTGTAGTCCCAGAATCACATTACTAGTTGTGACATAGCCAAGAAGGAAAAAAAGGCTGAAACACAGGCTCTCTGAGACAACTTATTTGTTAATATGATATGAACACATGCTTCAGGTTAGGGTGAGAAGCAGCAGCTTAGGA
>NW_008690710.1:159120-160774 GCF_000695815.1 Acanthisitta chloris | reverse complement strand
GGAAAGGAGGAAGAACTTCCTTTACCTGCTGGTGAAATCATTAGGGTAATAGAGGGCAAAAGAAACAAGCTGGTCTACCTCATCCGCTTCCCTAAAGTGCCAGGAAAAGCTCAAGCAGCTTAGGATATTACAAAGTATTAATCTAGTGCAGAAACCCCTGCTGTCCTTATGGGCTAGGGACCCTTTGCTGAAAAGCTTTCTTCAGGGCTTGATGAAAGAGCTGAATGGGGGAAAATAACTGACCCTGAGATCATTCAGTTTCCTTGGCTACCTCTCAGGCCAGGCAAACACAAAATTTCATCAGGGCCAGGACAGAAGTATCACCTCCCTCCACTACTACACCAGTTCATGAAGGTGTTAATGATGAAGTCAGAGACTGCACGTCAAGAGCAACTGGAACAGCACATATGTGGCTACAGTAAGAGGAAAGCTTCTTCCTAAAATGTATAAATTGCCTGCACTTGTGGTGAGGTGTTATTAAGATCATCAATAAGAAGAGAGAATTTGTTGTGTTGGAAAAGTTTAGTTTGACAGGCTTAGCCAGAAGAAGGTGTGGAGGGGACATATTGACTCTAAAATATTCATTGGCAAATACCATGAAAGCATTAATCTGAGTCTGCATAACAAGATGTGGATCACCAGAGTGTTCCACATGCTGATTATTTTCAGGACTCAAAGCTTTCCTTTCATGCAATCATCAATCTGGAGACTCACTTCATCAGATGTTGCATCATCAGAAAGAGATTTTTAGCTTTTTGACAATCTTGGGAAGAATTTCTGATTTCACAGTGTCTACACCTATACACTAGTGGTCATGCAGCATATTTCTCATGCATTGCTTGCTATTGTACATGCAATAGTTCTGCCAGGTAGGCATTGTTGGATAAGAAGTTTTTCTTTCTTTTCATTTTGGATTCTGCCAGGTAGGCATTGTTGGATAAGTTTTTCTTTCTTTTCATTTTGGCGATATATATCTTTACTTTTACTTTGAATATTCAGAATATAAGTAACTAGTTCCACTACTTGTTCATGCACTAATGTTTTATACCAGAACTTTTTTTTTTTTTTAATGAAAGAACTGTGAGATTTTGCTCTGGAAGTGATCCTCCATCTTAAAGATGCATAAAATAAAAAAAATATGGAAGCTAGACTCAAGATGAAATAGGGATGAGTAATGTAGATAAATAATTTTACCAGTGGAGTTCCAAAAATTGAGTGAAGCTTGTTTGGTCTACAAAGCAAGAGCCTCACTTGCTTTGCAGTGAGGAAAGGGAGCAGTGAACTATGGAGTTCTAAAATACTCATGGGAAGCTGAAGGGGCATTGACACCCCATCTCTTGATCTTGTACCCTGGTTTAAATATTTAAAAGAAAGATAAGTGTTATCTTGCAAATCCAGATGATTCTTTAGTAAAGGTTCTTATTTCACAGTGGTGCCTGAATGCAATGATCCTTTGTTTTACTACTCTGCAGGTTGCCGCCTCTGTTTAAAATTCACCCTCCTTTTGTACTCTTGCTGGTTTAGAGCCAAAATCACAATGTTGGCTGACTCAACATGTTACCCCCATGCACTGTGGTGCCTGGATGCTCTGACCTTCCCAGGCTTCCCACTTGAAGGCAAAGGTGAGTTCAAGAAACACCTCACTTCCATGCCC
>NW_008690710.1:116081-159082 GCF_000695815.1 Acanthisitta chloris | reverse complement strand
GGAATGTGACAAGGTATACATTTTACTCTTTACCGCAGTCTCAAGTGAGGACATGGCTGACTTTATTCCACTGCTGCTGTTATAACCCATGAAACTGTAACAATGCATGGGGGGGCTCCTTTTTCCCCTATCTTTTTTAAAAATCTCAGGTTTTGTATCATAGCCATCAAGGCAGTATGATAATAGGTAATAAAGTAGTGAAAAGTAAAGACCACCTGGTAAATAGTCAGAATGATTGTCTACATTTTTTCTTGCTTTCCATCCAGAATGTTGGGTAGAAAAAATGATGTTAATTGTGCAAGAAAAGTCTTACAATTTTAATCAGGTGTATCAAATGTCAAATGTTTTCCTTTGTTTTCCTTTGTAGTTTGATGGTTTAGGTGATCATACATCATTGTAATGAGTGAAATTTCTCTTTGATTAAAGGAAAAGCAAAGTATGTAGAGGACAGAGAGGAAGTTTCCATACGTGTCTTTCCTGAAGTTCACCTTCTCCTCCAGTGTAAGAAACATCTTGAACAGGAATGTTACAAATCAAGAATTTTAAATTGCATTGTATTTTGCTTAAGTGTACCAAGAATAATATAAAAGAGAAAGTGACAGATAATGCAGTTATGTTAATAATAATGAAAATGAGAGATTCTGTGCTATATCATAGCTAACAAACACAAAGCAGAATCAGGCTGAAGAATTGGAATTTTTGTGGCCTTTTTTTGGTTTTGGCATTTTGAAAGGTGTGACAATTCAGACTGTAAGGGACCTGAGGAGGCTCAGTCCAGCTTTCTTGTCAGAGCAGAAACAGATATAAGGTCAGATAAAGCCTTCAGCTACATTTGTCAATGCACTTGAGGAGAATACCAACAAAAATTTAAAATATTTTCTTGTTTTTCCACTTTCACCTACTTTTACTCCTTTTCTACTACTCCTACTATCAAAACCAGGAATCCATACTCTGACAATAATATTTGCACCTAAACAATTCCTTCAACTTTGAGTAATTAAAATCCTTTAAGATAGCTCAAATTAGTCTGCAGGGCAGCATGACAGAAGTTAGCATGACTGTTCTGACTTTTATTTGTAAGCACAGATAGCAATACAATTGCCAATTAAAATAGAACACATTCAAATTGGAATCATTTTATGGTTGATTAAACTGCACGATATAACAAGCTATGTGTTGTTATGGATATTACCCTAGAGTTTAGAGAGTTCCTCTGGTAGTCCAAAGAGTGCCTGTAAGGGCAAGTTTTCATGCACTGGAAATAGCTTCTTTGTCATTTCAAAGCAGAATGTCTCCAGAGAAACTGGTGTTAAAGAAAATATTTTCATAAGGTTTATGTATTTTAAATTTAAAAAAAGCATTAAAACCATTTTTCAAACAGTGGATTTGACTCATTCCTGTATGCACATGTGACATATCTGTGGCAATGAGGGAGTGCAGCAAACTTTGTAATGCCTTTCATGCAGGTTACAGGAGTGGATTTTACCTCACGGATCTAAACAAGACACCCTATAGTGCTTCCCCATTCCCCTGGCCACAAATCTTCCCTTTCTTCACCTCTACAAAGGAATTAGAAGATCTGGTGTTTTGTGCTGCTGTAACTCTTCTTCAGTTTTACTTTCTGACAGTGTGGGCATCAAAACTGACTTCTACTTCTGGCATAGCAATAGAACTCTGATGCTACAAAGCAGATATCTTCATTTATATCTGCTTCAGTTGGTGTGGGGAAAAGTAAGGCAGAGCATGATTTCAAACAGATATCTTGGAGGTATCCTTTTAAGTTAATTTTGCATGGAAAGTATCAACATAACTTCAAAAGGGCTAAGAAACAGTGAATCAGCTCTTTTGCTTCTCAACATGCTGAATGAACTCCACTTAAGAAATTAGTAACAAATTTCAATTTTTGACCTGAATTTTTATTTCACTTAATCTCCAAAATTTCCCCATGCTGTTGATACAACTGCCCTTCTGACAGGCTGCAAACAGTAAATGTGTAATTTCCTCTGTCCATAAAATCATCAACAGGCAGGGGAAAGTCTTGCCAGACAGTAAAAACTGTTGATGTTCCCTGCAGGTACTAACTGTCTGATCTAAAAATATGAATTTGAAGCAGAAACCCTAATGGACATCTCTAAGCAGCAAACTACCTTTATGAAAATGTTTTTTAGAAGAAAAGTACTAAAAGGTACTTGAAGCACCCACATGACTGCAATTGCTTGGTACTAACTCCATGACTGTAGCAATTAAACAGAAATGCTTAGGATGTTCTCACATTGACTAGTGTGCCTTAAAATTACTGCCTTCAGCACAATCTCTGTTTAATATATTACCATTCAAGACAGGGTATATAGTGACTTGTTTACACCACTCATCAGCATAAGCAGTTTCCTCCACTCAACCTTAGCTGTAGCTGACTCTTAGACTTTTTGGCTGTCATTACACATTAGGAACTTCAAATTCAAACCAACTAACAAGCAGGATTTCAGAAGCCTCTTTACCTTCTGCATAAGGCCTGAAGAAGAAAAGTAAATTTTGGGGAGAAGACGCTTCACCCTTCCAAATCAGTAGCTCATTTTTTTTGAGACAATAACAACAATACCATGGTATTTTTAGTCTTTGTGCAGCTCATGGACCTTTTAAGAGCCATGAAGGAACCCATTTCATAGCATGGAATTTGAAGCATATGTCTCCATCAGAGCTGGCAGGCTCCAGGACACATGGCATAAACTCATCACAATCTGTGACTTTTCTTTTAAGCACATAGACAAATTATGAGAACTTGTTTTAACTGCCTGGTAGTATATCAGATATACTAGGCCCAGGGTATGCCAGGGCACATGCATCCAGAATGTATCTTCTGGCCATGGCTGGTCAACACTTGCAACTTTGATGGAAAATTCTGATCTTCGGAGTGACCCTCAAAAAACTATCTCAACATATCTGGCAGATTTGGTGTGAAAATGATCTGACACTGCTTTTGACTAAAAAGCTGAATTTCGGCTCCTGGCTTCTAGCTCTAGGTTCACAAGAACAAACACTGACAGGAGTCCCTTCTCATGTTGCTTTGCTGAAAAACCTTGTGAAAACTCAACATTTCTTGTATTTTGCACATTCCTTGTCTCTATTGAGGATTAAAACTGATTGCAAGGTGCAAGGCCAAAACAGAGTCCTGAAATAAAATAAACTGAAACTCTAAGAAATAACTTTTATTTGTTTACTTTGTGCATTTTTAGATACATTCATTGCCTAATTTAATTACCCTCTGGTTCACTTCTTTCATTAAGATATTCACACTTAAAAGTGATTTGTGATGAGTAACTTTTAACTAATGGGCAAATTTTCACTCATATTTACATGGGCAAAGAAATTATTCAAAGCACAGTTTTCCCAGATGAAAATAGACATGGATGACAAATAGATATTGAAAGCATTCAGTTTGGGTAAATATCTGCATTCAGGACAAAATTTCAAAGCATAAAAAACCCCCTTGAGTTGTTAACTATTTTCCAGGAGGTTATGAAATGCGATACACAGAATACAGATGTAGCCCACGTGCCTCAACATGTGTGGATGGAAAGAAATGGATTAACATTTCATTAATTGGAGGCATTCATGTCTCAGAAATGTTTGTATAAAATGGACATTATCCACATCTAGCTGTGGCTGGAGATAACAATTTGGACAAGCTGATTGTAGTTTCATGAGTCTCTGAGTCTTTCCATAAGACTTCTCAGATGCAAGACACATTTTGAAAAAAATTAAAGAGGATCCTCTTGGTAATTCCAATAGCAGAGCTCTTACAGGAGAAAATCCAATCACCTTTCACTCAGGTCCTCTCAGAAAAAAAAGAAAATATGCAGAGTACCAGATCTGTGTCTTGAGTTTTCTTATATTTAGGGGCAGTGGAAGAGATCAGTGTAAGAATATATCTTTGCTATTATGCCAGGAACAGTTCAGATTTGGGAGACAGAAGGCCGTTAGAGTTATGGACTCCTAGGGGGATGTATGTGGTCATAGTAGCTGAGACAGTTGGCTGACTTGGCTGCACAGAGATTAACCTGCACAACCTAAGTATTATTAGAAACAGTTTTTCCTTTGAAAACATGGGTACATGTTCATTCACACACACACACACACACACACACACACACAAGCAGTCTGGTCTTTTGGTGGCACAGAGGTGCAATGGAGCAAACAGCTTTGTATTTTTCTAATATGAACTCAGTAAATTAAAAACAGAAGAGATGAAGTTCACAGCTGAAACATCTGGAGAATAAATTCAGGAAGATCTGTTTAGTCCCTATTTTCATACTGATGGTCCACCAACTCTGAATGATGTATTTCTACTCAAAAGAAGTACAAGGCAATTTCCCTGCATTAGGAAGCACAGACAGATACTTCTAGAGCACTAGGGATGGATGTTCCTTCTGGCTTTCAGCTTTCAGCTGTGGGGTCAGTCCTACCACTTTGTTCTTGTAACTCCCTCAGTTTACAGGGAAAGGATGACATTATCATTCTGCTTCAAGATTTTTTGTCTGAAAAGCCATTCTGAAGGAACTATACTTGAAGGATGACATTGTACAAAAGGGGAAAATATATATATGTGCTTTTGTTCATTTTAAGAGTGTTTCCTGGAAAAATGTAAACATTTGACTTGAGAACCATTGTAGAAAAAGACTGTTAAAGAAATTGTTAAAGAAAACGGAAACACTGGCTCAATCAGACCTCATAGGACTATTCATTTTTCTTTAGGCAATATTTTGATGACAGTGGAGCTAAAACCATGAAGACTGCTTATGTGGCCATGGTGTATTTGCTCAAATTTAAAAGACTGTCATAGTTCCTTTAAGGAACTCAGAATTTCTTAAAAGCTCATTAGTTCTATTTCCTATTAAACAAAACAAAACAAAGCCAAAGTTAAACCATTCTAAAGTAATTATAAATTCTAGTGGGTCTAACAGGAACAAATAATGTCCACAGGCTCTTTTTTTCCTCATAAACACTATCAGTAAGTGGGTTTTTGTATTTAATTAAACTTTCTAAATGGGTGTTAGATAGTAGAAAAGAAACCTGGAATGGAAATGACTAGAAACTTTCAAGATTATTTCATTAACAACAGTAGAAATAAGCCTGCAGTTACCATGGCTCATTGAGCCAGCTCTGACCTGAAGATCTGCAGAATTATATGCAAGTTATAAAGAAGCCCAGCTTCAGCTAAAAGTCCTGGCTTTCCGGGTAGACTTCCACATTCTCTTGGAAGATGGAGCTCAGTGATTCATACACTTCCTCAAGATAGATTGATCCCATTTGAGCCTTCATTTAGTGTTAAGGCATGCCTAGTCTTTGGAGTCCAATCAGTCCTGCACATCATCAAAAGTTGTCATAAAGGTGTTCTGGATGCCAGAGAGGGATGTTTGCACCAGGTATTAGAAGGTCACTTAGGCACTACATCCATTCTGACATACAAATGTGAAGAATTAAAGTAAAAGGAAACAAAAAGTTCTATCTGCTCAATCGTGTTGCTAGGATGTAGCAAGAAGTAGTGAATGCCTCATCCCGTAGAGCAGGATTTCTCCATGTGTGGAGAAAGTCACATTTCTGAACATTTTCCCCACAAACACTTGGCTGATGGGACTCCACTGGCTGGTTCAGAGAATCACTTCAGATTTTTTCTCAGGTTCTGAAGCAGAAATATACCAGGGACAGATGTTCCACCAAATCCCCAAATACATTATTGCTCCAGAAGTGATTCCCCATGCCATAGTGCTTCCAAAGGTAATAGCATAGGTAATAAATGACAAACCGGTCACTTGACTTTTGATATGTCCCCATTGGCTATTCACTGCTTTGTTCCCTTCTGTCCTCAGACTCCTGGGTATCTTCCACAAACGATCCTACTGGTGTCACTTAAAGGGCAAAGAGATAAACCATATGTGAAAAAGAAAAAAATAATGTGCCTTTGTCCCTTTCAAACAAAGAAAATAAACCTATAACAAACTAAAAAGAAATGGCTTTATGAATGAGCAACCTCATTCTCATTTACATTGCCTTGCACCTTCCCAACAAGAAAAGTAAATCTTGAAAGGGTTACTAAAATATTTCCCTTTTAAATTGTGCTTTTACTAAAATACAGTCTGCCTAAATACTTGCAAAGGGTCCTTAACCAGTCAATTTAACACACATCAAGAATTTCTTTCCTAAGTTACAAAAAAATTGCAAAGCAATTGCTAAATAGTGTTAATAGTAAAATGTTAAGTGAAACAAGAATAGGGTGAATGTACCAGTAAGTAGCAGAACAGCTGTGATATAACCTGACCTGTAAATACACTGATTCTTGGAAGTCATATTTCACCCCTGACATTGCAACCATGCCACATTTTAAAGGTATAAAAATTTCCTAAATCAGCCTAAAAGTAATTCTAAGTTGTTCTGGATGAGAAGCAAAAAATGAAATGATGAGGATAGTGAAACAAATTCATGCCATTACCATAGTTTTTATTATCACCTGGTTTTGCATTTCCAAAGCAGACTTCCACATGCATAGCTAGACTACACTGTGGCATCCTGTATTGATCTCACCCCCTTAAGTTTTCAGGCAGACTGGAATCTTGTCTAACCTTCTGCAAATATATGCATTTAAAGGTCACACAGATGATGTGAGATTTGCTTGCCAAACGCATTCTGTGTGTTCAGTCTGCAGTGTAACCTGACAGTAACATTAGCCTGCTTGGTGCTGGTTTGCACTGGGTAAGGCAATGCAGATTTTATGTTAAACATGGAATTTTCCAAGCTGCTATAACCATGCAATCTAAAGCATTCCTCAGATAACCACAATGATGTGGTGTGCCAGCTGAAGGAACATGAAAGAGCTAATATGCTTAGTAGTCTGCTGCTGTTGTTTTAAAATTGGAAATGTCTTTTTTGCCTCGCAAATGGTCTGCTGTTCGAAGCTACTGAAAATGTTATTTTTTCATATGTCTCCTGCATCTCCTCATATACTTAGGCCATCACAGTTCCTACCATCTGATGCTTTTACAGTGACCTAGTATACATATTAGTTGTGGAGGTGCGTGGCTTTTATCTAGAGACCCTTTGAAAAGCAGAGGTTCAACAAGAAGCTTAACTGCAAGAGCCATTGAGGATTCAACTACTTGCAAGTTTCTGTCACTAAAATGTGTAAACACCAGGACTAATGCAGAGAAAAAAGTATATTAAAAAAATTAAACAGCCTCATGCAAAATACTGCCAACTGGACTCCTTATTCCTGGAGGCAGCAGGAAGACAAAAGCAGAGCTGCTCTACCTTGTAGCAGTGAGCAATTGATCCTTCTGCAAAAAAAATCCACCCTTAAAAAGTACTAGATAATTTTAAGCTGTTTTATCCCTTGATATTATATAAGAGCAATTTTAATTAATTCTGAAGAGTTAAAAAAAAAAGAAAAGAGAGAAATGAAGATTTGTGTTTCTTAGGAATGCTAAGCTGTACAAAAGCTCTGGGCTTTGTTTTTGGGCTGTCATTCTAAAGGAGGTGAGGACGGATTATAATTGCACTGTGGGGCCTGAACAGAGGACCCCTGTAGGTAGAGCAGGCCTTTCAATCTTCTGATCAACGGAGCTGAAACAAAAATGCAGGAGGGCTGTGTTCCCACGTTCTTTGACAGTTTCCTGCTGCAGATAGCGTCCTTTTAAACCTCCCTTATGCTTTCATTATGCTGGTGAAATAATGAATAATTTGCCTCCTCCACTCTTTGATATGCATGGTCAGATATTATTGGGTAAGAAGCAAGAGGGACCTTCCTATAACCTTAATCCAGTTCACACTAATAAAATGATTTAGCTGAGCATTCTTGGGAAGCAATTATTTTTCTTGAAGACAATGACTATCAAAAAGTCCCTAATGGGCAGAGGCAGATCAGGTCACCTCAGCTTTCCATTTTCTTCAACACAGGCAATGTTTGGAACCTTAAAGTACAAGCTCCCTTCGGCAGTTTTGTCACAAATACTCAATCATTACTGTTGCTGAGTGTAGGGTTAAAAATGAATTAGGCTTAATTTTGATTTATTCAAGTGTGTAGTTATTGACTGTGAGAGGTTAACTGTACTCTGAGTTCTGTGAGAGAAAATCTTCAAAGGGAAAAGTATGCTGAAGAAATGTGAAAAGGTACTTCTGTTTCCTAATGGTACTGATGAGCAACTTATTTCAATTCTCATTCTACTTTTTGTCATTACATTATGAAGCTGACATCCTGGAATAAAAGAACCCCAGGAATATTTTGTTCCTAAATTACAGTATTAATGGAAGACATATTTATTAATTTAAAGCACTAGCCTTTTTTTTTCTTGCAAGATTAGTCCTAATTTAAGAAGATTAGTATTCTCTTCTTTTATATCTCAAAAATCATCGATGATTACAACACACATTGGCTGTGAAACAGTAATGCTCCTATTATATTATCTGGACTGATCCAAGAACCTTTGCAAACATCATTTGAATTGCCCTCACACTGCTCTTGACACAAAGATCATGTGTATCCCCTTATTACTTGTAACTTATTATGGTTGCTGTTATCATTGCTACTTAATATAATTGTTAATATTCTTAATAAAAACCATCTGGCTGATTGCATCTTTTAAAGACAGGTAGGTATGTGCTGAGATTTCTTAAGACATGTAGAGGCCTTTTGTTCACACCTTCTATTATTGAAATGATATAATTAAAATGCAGAAGATATGGGTCACTGGTGCATTTACATATCTAAAGTGTAGCCTGAATCTGAATAAAGCAAACACTCTCATCTTAGGTGTAATGCAACCTTACACTTTTTGATGAGAAAACAGAACTTGTAAATAAGCTACTTCAGTGAAGCCCATAATACAGTACCATGCAAGCATGGCCCTATGGTGTAAGTTACATGCAAAAGGTTTGGTATTAAACAGAAGCATTGTAATGAAATTAAGGCAATTTCTCAAGGCTATATAACCATAGTTCATACTGAAAGGCTTGTTAACAAAGTTTTCTTATGGTTGTCCTTGGCAATGATATTGATGATCTCATCTAATATTTTGGTAACAAATTTAGCACAAAATGCGGGAGTTGTGCTAGTTCAAACAATTGACTCAAAAATGGGTGAACTGTGAATTCAGATTCAGTTCGTTGAATTGCAGCCAGCTAGTTGAAGCTCAGAGATAAGGAATGATGATTCACCTTTCATCTGAATCAGACCCACCATTGTTTATTTAAGGATAATACTATTACTGTTCTCCTAATTTACATGGCTGCAAACCTAATTTCAGCTGTGATGAGTCTGTCCTTAAAGACTGCTAAGGACTGCACCATGAGTTGAAAGCAAGTGATAGTTATGAATCATACTTGTAAAAGCCTTTTTTTTTCAGTATAGAATTGGAATTATGTCATTTTAAAAAGTCATACTAATACATCACATAGAGTATTCCATGTAGCTCTGGCTATCCAAAGTCAAAAAGAAAAAATAGAGTAAGTGCAGAGAATATCTTCTTCTGAGCAGAAATGAAAGACAAAAGCCTGGGTAACTTCAATTATTCTGTAGTTACAGTAGGGAGAGGGAAAAATAAGCATTGTCTGATGAGAACCAAAACTTGCAACTTGCCTAAAATTTGACTACTGCTATCCACAGGTAGCATAGGTATAACATTAACTTGTTGTCTTCCTTCTCTCAAAGGTCTTATCTATCTCTAATTAAGTATACACCATGAAATTGTGAGAAAGCAATTCTTCAATTTTGAATCTAGTAAGTCCATATGGTGCAGTGCATTGAGAGAATTTATCAACATTTCTTAGATGTGATGTGACATCCTAGTTAAAAAAACCTCATGTGACAAGTCATGTCTGATGAATTTGGTGGCCTTTCATGATGAGGGCCACAGCATTCATGGATAGGGACAGAGCAACAGGTATCATCTGTGTGGACTTATGCAAGGTGTTTGACACTGTCCCACACGACATCCTTGTCTCCAAATTGGTGAGACATGAATTTGATGGGTGGACCACTCAGTGGATATAGAACTGCTGGATGGTCACACACAGAGAGTTGTGGTCAGCAGCTCATTGTCCATCTGGAGGCCAGTGAGGAGTGATGTCCCTCAGGGGTCAGTGCTGGGGCCAATACTGTTCAACATCTTTGTTGGTGACATGGTCAGTGGATTGAGTGCACCCTCAGCAAGTTCACTGACGATACCAAGCTGTGTGGGGCAGTTGACATGCTGGAGGGAAGGGATGTGCCATCCAGAGGGACCCTGACAGACTTGAGAGGTGGGACAATGCAAACCTCATGAAGTTCAATAAAGCGAAGTGCAAGGTCCTACATCTGGGTCATGGCAATTCCAGGCACAACTACAGGTTGGGTGGGGAAGTAACTGAGATCAACAGTGAGGAGAAAGACTTGGGCATGATGGTAGATGAGAAACTCAATGTGACCTGCCAGAGTGTGCTAGCAACCCAGAAAGCCAATCGAATCCTGGACTGCATCAAAAGGATTGTGGCCAGCAGGTTGAAGGAGGTATTTCTTCCCCCCTACTCTGCTCTTGTGTGACCCCACCTAGAATACTGTGTGCACTTCTGGTGCCCTCAACGTAAGAAGGATCAAGTCCAGAGGAGGCCATGAAGTTGATAAGAGAGCTGGAGCATCTCCCCTATGAAGACAGGCTGAGGAAGTTGGGGCTGTTCAGCCTGGAGAAGAGAAGACTGTGTGGAGACCTCATCGCAGCCTTCCAGTATCTGAAGGGGCTTATAGGGATTACAGAGAGGGACTCTGTTAGGATCTGCAGTGACAAGACAAGGGTCACTGGGTACAAATTGAAAGAGGGGAAAATTAAGTTAGATATTAGGAAAAAGTTTTTTACTGCGAGACACTGGCACAGGTTGCCCAGGGAGGTGGTAGATGCCCCAACTTTGGCAATATTTAAGGTCAGGTTGGATGAGGCCTTGAGCAACCAGGCCTAGTGGAGAGGTGCCCCTGCCAACGGCAGGGTGGGTTGGGACTTGATGATCTGTAAGGTCTATTCCAAATCCTAAAATTTTATGATTCTATGACATATTGCCCACATGGATTTCTCTGTATCACACTCGTCTACATTTTAGTACCCTAGATTAACTTGGATGCAACCATCTTGTATCCCTGCCTGATGCACCCAGTGTCTCAGTTCTTCACTGTGCCTCCCTTCTCTCTCCTAGATTTCTTCTTATAACAAACTATTACTAAACTAAAGTATGAAGATGTCAATTAATAGATGTAGGGCAATGATATGGATTGCAAAATACATAGCTTGGATTCTGTCTTCACAGATAGCTACTGTGGTCCAGATAAAGAATAAACATTACAGGTGGAAAAGGCAACTCTGAGAGAGAGAGTGTGAAAGAGAGGAAGGACATGCCAAAGACAGTTGATTACAGCTGATCAGGCTCCACAAGTACAGCAGGGACTGAGAAACACCAACCACTCATGGTCACAGTCACTCTTTTGCTACTGTGGTTACTTGCAGCATTGAAAATTGAATAGTTAAATTAATGAGACACCTTGTTAAAGAAAAGCTTAAAGTCTAACATGGTAAAGTCAAGCATACCATGTTATTTAAAAGACCCAATATAAATATGCAATACGTATCGAGTTCCCAATTATGGATTTCCATAATAAATGTTCACAATCAAGTATTTCATAACTGGAAAAATTATTAATCAATCAGTGAACATGGTACAAGAATTAAATTTTTCCCATTTCAGAAATTCCTATGGATATTTTACCTAGCTTAGAGTTGGCTGTTTTCAGACATCAGTGGTAACAGAGACTACATAAATTCAGGAAATCACCAAACCCTGCCATCTGCTTGGGAGAAGTGACCTGGAGGGCAGTACATGCTTGGTATTGAGCACTCATTAACCAGCATTTTCATCCACACTTCTTCAAGGTTAGAAAGTCATTCCTGTTTTTACTTTCTTCACAGCAATGAACAGTGCAGTCACAGTCAGGAGAACTCTCTGGTCTAGTGTGTTCACTTAAATTAGCAACAGGAGGCTAATGGGGCTTTAATATGACTTCTAGTCAATGAAAAATTTAAAGCATCAAAATCAAGTTAATTCATCTCTTAAAAAAATGGACATAAATTTCAGACAGTTAGTTGGAGTCACTAAATCTATAAACGAGGAAATGGTCATTGTTCATCTCTTACTTTAATATGAATTGAGAAATCACTTAACTACCTTTTTCTCGGAAAAAAATATAGTTGTTAACAATCACTAAGGGAAGTAATAAACATTAGAACACTCCAGCTCTTTATATTTGCATTGAATATAGTGTTATTTGTTTGTTCTGGGTTTTGTTTGCTTTTTTGGTTTTGGTGGGTTTTTGTTTGTTTGTTGGGGTTTTTTTTGTGTTGTGTTTTTGGGTTTTTTTTGCTTTGGTTGTTTGTTGGTTTGTTTTCTTTGAGGGATTTTAAAAAAAGTAGTTTGCTTGAAAAATGTGTGAGATCTGATCTTGCACTTATATTGTAAGGATTTTTTTTAAGGAGGGGAGGCGGTTTGTGCCTTAAGCCTGTCAGTGTTTAAGAGGCATTTGGACAATGCTCTAGACAACATGCTTTAATTTTTGGTCATCTCGAAAATCGTCAAGCAGTTGGACTGGAAGATGGCTGATGGTCTCCCTTCCGACTGGGATATTCTATTCTATTCTATTCTATTCTATTCTATTCTATTCTATTCTATTCTATTCTATTCTATTCTATTCTATTCTATTCTATTCTATTCTATTCTATTCTATTCTATTCTATTCTATTCTATTCTATTCTATTCTATTCTATTCTATTCTATTCTATTCTATTCTATTCTATTCTATTCTATTCTATTCTATTCTATTCTATTCTATTCTATTCTATTCTATTCTATTCTATTCTATTCTATTCTATTCTATTCTATTCTATTCTATTCTATTCTATTCTATTCTATTCTATTCTATTCTATTCTATTCTATTCTATTCTATTCTATTCTATTCTATTCTATTCTATTCTATTCTATTCTATTCTATTCTATTCTATTCTATTCTATTCTATTCTATTCTATTCTATTCTATTCTATTCTATTCTATTCTATTCTATTCTATTCTATTCTATTCTATTCTATTCTATTCTATTCTATTCTATTCTATTCTATTCTATTCTATTCTATTCTATTCTATTCTATTCTATTCTATTCTATTCTATTCTATTCTATTCTATTCTATTCTATTCTATTCTATTCTATTCTATTCTATTCTATTCTATTCTATTCTATTCTATTCTATTCTATTCTATTCTATTCTATTCTATTCTATTCTATTCTATTCTATTCTATTCTATTCTATTCTATTCTATTCTATTCTATTCTATTCTATTCTATGATATGATATTCTATTCTATTCTATTCTATTCTATTCTATTCTATTCTATTCTATTCTATTCTATTCTATTCTATTCTATTCTATGGAAGAAGTACTATATGCAGCTAAAATACTGAGACTGCTCCTTTTAACAAAGGAATCAGAAGTGACTTCCAAATCAAAAGTGAGCACTGACAAAGTAGGGGTTATTATTGTTCACTGCCTTCCACCAGCACCAGGAGCCTGATATACATTTGCTGCCTTGAGCTGGCAGCAGAATGGCTCTGGGAGAGCTTGTCCTGGGCATGCCAACATACACAGGAGGGGGTTGAGGCTTAGACCCCCTCCAGCTCTCCTTTCTGCGCTTCAGGAGGGCATCAGTTACACTAGAACTTTCTTTTCATTCTTTGCTTGCAAACCAAAATGCTTTTTAAAGTATGGGTGGAAGAGTTTAGATGGTTAAATTTTTGGATGACCACCCTGAGTCTGAGATACATACATCTTTTAAAAGCAGAATGTGGCAAGCAATAGTCTTCCAATGGCTCTTATGTTATTTATTATCCAGTTGAATAATTTTTACACTCTTATCCTGCTCAAACACATCTAAAAACATCTCTTGACAGCACAAACTAATTTATGTCTGAAACACTTTTTTCTGAAACATCTTATAGACGAGTGAAATATTTTAGGAAGGAATAGAAAAATTTAATTCATTGAGAGATGAGCAACTGAAAATGCCTATATAACACAAATGTAGTCTATTTTTTGGCTTAAAGTGCAATTCAACTAAGAAAAGTTGTTGTTATTTAAAAACAGTGACTCCAGACAGGATTTGTTAAAAAGATTCTATACATAGCAGGAGAGCTGCTATATGTAATTGCACCAGAAAAATAGTGAGTAAATATAGCCTATTACTCTTTCATACAGGGATGCAAAATCTTGACAAGTAGTCAATTCAGTCCAATTCATATTAGGAACAAGGTGCCCATGAAAAACAAACAAAAAAAGGCATAAAAGAATGAGATGATTTAGACAGAGTCAGGCACCTTAGATATAATAAGGTTATCTACCCTCAGTGTTATATATCGTGCCCCTATTCACTTGATATATTATTTTTTTTTAAAGTGAAAACCAACACAAAACGTTTGGAAGGACACTATAAAATATTATAAACATTAAGCAATACTCTATGTTTTATATTTGTGAGTAAGGTTGCATTGTTTAGTGTTGCAAAGGAAAAACATTTTTTGTGTTAGGCACTGGTGATGTGTGAGTACTAAGGATGAAATTCCTCTTAGGTGACCCAAAGATGCCATGGAACAACTGTCTATAAAATCATTGTCTCTTAGGAGAACTCCTATGTTTCTTTTGTGTTGTTGACAGGTTGAATGCATCATGCCAGAGGACATATAAGACCACCCACCCACTGGCCCCTGCCATCTCTGTGAATAACCTCATCTTTAGAGAATTCCACCTGTAAAACTAATGGTCTGGGTTAGGGAGTATAACAAATAATTAGTATTGCAATAACTTTACAGAAACACACAATCTTAAGACAGCTGCCTCCAGAGGCCAGATGTTACCTGATGATAATTAATGTGAATATTTCATGGTATTTGTTTCCACTCCTGGGGGTGAATAAGCCCTATGAATATTTTGTAAATGCATAAGTTACTCAAAGAAGATATCTCAGTCCTCATCATCAATGTCTGCTCCAGACAGAGGCTGACTGGCAGGACAGGAAAGTTGGTGGCCTTTCAGCCAAGGAGAAAAAGAACAAAGATGGACCAAATTCCAGTTAAAAGAGATTGCTGGGTAAATTTATGGAAGGAGGACACAAGTCCTTCATAGCACTGCCTTCAAAGAGTGGAAAAGATACATGTGAAATGTAAAACTGTTGTTTATCCATCTTTTCTGAACACATATGCATGTATCTATGTTCACAAACATACAGGACCTAATAAGAACTGTTTTGGGCCCTGATGCAGGCTAAATACTACCCCCTCCAACTGACATCTCTCCTCAACACTCCTCCCTGTCCACACCTCCCTCAGCTTCTCTGTGCTCAGCACTCCTTCTCCATGTTCTTTAAACTTTCAAAAAAGCACCAGAGGAAGGTTTTAACTTGTTTGTACATTTCTATGTATATCTACCTAATCTTTTTCCTTATTCATGTCTCAGCTTCCTCCACAGCCCTGTCACTGTGTCTGTTTGCTAAAGCTCCTTGGACTTAACCTTGCATCTGCTTTCACCCTTATTTTTTTCCAGAGATGACAGCAGAATGCAACCAGTAGTTTCCCACTTGCCCACCATGTTGCAAACTGAGAAAGGGCAATGAGAGCATGACTGCTTTTCTCTGCAGACCTAGGCAGCTGGTTGAAGTCACAGCATCTTCTGCACTCCCCTTGCCCTGCAGGTCACCTGCTGGTCATCCTCTTTTCACAGGGGGCTGTAAATCACCCTCAAACCAGGACTGCAGCACTTTATGTTGTTCAGTCGTATTTCCTGAGCTGCACTGTTATAGTGAGCTGTGTTTTCAGCCTTCTGCTGATACAGAATCATAGAATTCTATATAAGACTCTTACATGGTCAATAGTAGGAGACTGTTTAAGAGAGGAAAAACCCAGATTTTAATTTCTCATTTTGCTCAAATCAGTAGCAACTTCCTCTGTGTCCAGGCAATCCAGATATGGAGCTAGACTAAATGAGAGGATTACCATTGACAAAAAGAATGCTATTTAAATTTAAGTGAGGTTCTGGGCCCCAAGTAATTTATTAATTGAATATGAAAGACACTGGAGTAGTTCAAAGACACTAATGACAATATGATTATCTGCAGGGGAAACATTGGTCAGTGTTTTCTTTTTCACCCTCTTTCAAGCCTGTGTGGAAGACTGAATATTTTGCACTGGAAAGTATTCCCAATGACAGTCACAGAGGCGCAAGAAGATGAAGCAACTGTAGTAGATGGGAGCCTGATGGGTGGGAATGGGGGAGGGGACATTCACACTGGATCTACAGTTACTTCAAGAGCTTAGGACAGTTTTCACATGTTTATCCAAGATGGGCTTTGAAGTGTCTTGTGGGTAACAGTTGGAGGTCTGCTGTCACTGACAGTGTCAGGGACCCTGAAGATTTACAGCACAACTTTCTCAGCAGAGGGTAATTGCAACTACAGGATGGAGGCTGAAACAGCTCTTTAGCTTTTTTAGTTGGCAAAAGCCAATGTTAGCTTTTGTACTGTTGTCTCAAGAGCTGGAAATTGTGGTAGTTAGACTTTCCTTGCACTGGGTGGGTGGGGTCTGTAAGCTACTGTGCACCTTCTCTAAGTCTCTGGGAGACAAAATATTCTATCAGTGTTCAGGAAACAGTTTTAGTACCTCCCTGTCTCTGCAGTCTGAGACACCCAAAAGAGACCTCAATTCAAGAAAACCCTGAACAGCCATTCTCTAAAAATCAGGTTCACTTCAGATATCTACCCTATATCTAGCTCTTTTAGCCTTGTTATGGACATCAGCCCCTAGAGTGAACTCATGACTAAAACTGTCCATGTGTTAACTGCCTACAGGAGCACCCTCTGGGCCAGTTTAGAGGTGGTTTGGATACTGATGTTAATACAGATGGATGGGCTGTTGTACAGTGTGCCATTTTCCCATCCACCCTTACAAGTATTTAGTGTGCAGGATAGCTCAAAGATTCATTTTCCAAGTTTGCAGCAGCTGTCCCAGAAGAACCACAATGGTGACTTGTGAGCACCTGCACTGAGGTCCCTTTGCACAGTTAGTCTTGAGTGCATTCAGTTTTTCCTCAGCCTTCCTACCAGCAGATACAGAGATGACATGTAGCTTCCTATTAAAAACTGCGTGGGATCAGGGAGTATTGTGAGTAAAGCCCAGCATCCCTGACACTTCTGAGCTTGTTCATGTTTGTCACCATGCATGATAAAATTTCACCAGACTTTTCTTAGCAAGTGAACTTCTCAAGCAAAATCAAGAAATCTTCCACAGATCAAGAGAGGGACAAGCAGACCCCAAATATCAGAATGAAGGACAAATTCTTTGGTTTAGTATGAGAGGAGACAGTGCATGAAAAAAAAGGTGACAAGGGGTCAGTAGGGGAACACACAGGCTAAAATACTTTCATCTATTGTGCTGGGGTCAATAGGCTCCCATCAGGAAATCTTGAGCCCAAGATTAATTACTTGTTGCAGTAGGTATACCATTGTGCTCTGGAAGACACTGTGGTGACATTAAGCATCTTGCAGATTTCTGGTTCATCCAATACAATCCCATACAAAAAACCCAATAGTAGTTAAGAAAGTAGTAGTGGGTGGTGGTGAGATGCCTTTTAGCTCATTCTAATCAACCCCTTTTCAAACATACCTCCAGCTTGGCTAGAAATTATGAGAAACTATTTGTTAAATATTATGAAAGGATTTCATAGTAATTCAGAATTACATGTCATGACTATTATGTTATTACACTTTGCAATTTATATAGACAGAAAATTTTATTCTAAAAAGCAAATCCCAAATCTGTCTGTGTACATTCCTTGGAAATTTACTTGAATTCTTTAAAGTCCCTCTCAAAAACTTGAGAGACTCACAATTTGAAAATAACCTTCAATCCTATTTTTGTCAGTGTCCAAATATATGGTTCCCTTTAGAGAAATTAGACACAGTTTGCTTTTGCTTTAAATAAAACTTGATTTAAAAAAAAAAAAAAGGAAAAAAGAATTGGAGCCAAATCCTGTAATCCTTATTTTGGGTGAAATTTCCCATGAAATTTAAGATTATTAATACTTAATTCTTAAATTATTAAACAAAAATGAAGTTCTGCTTGATATAGAATAGCAAGCTTGGGTTTGTATGGTATATGTATGTTTTAATAAGAGTGTTATCAAGATTTTAGGTGAAGACCATTTACATCAACTGATTCTGACTTCTTGTTCTGGACTGCAGAACTGTGTTTTGCTGTACTAGATCCTGTACCACAGATGATAAAATACCAATGACATGCAGAAAGACCAAACCCCTTACTTTTGCCTTTATGAATGTGATTTGCTATATTCATAGAGTTTACAAGTAGGAGCTACATATTTATTTTATTATTTTCTTCCCTGGGCATATTTAAATCTTTAAATAAAATTTCCAGTAAGTATGTCATCTAGTGATTAGTCTACTGAGTCCATAACATGAATTAAGTACACTATAAAAATTTCAGTGAATCGCTCATGAAATATCAATAATTTACTAACTGTGCACTTCAGGAAAGAACAAGAATTATCATCCAGTGGTGAAGAAAAAGAAATTTCAAAAGATCAAAATTCAAAATACTGTACTGGTTATGGTTCGTTAGTTGAACTCTCAAAGCTTAGGATGTTTTAAATACAATTTAAATAGAATAATCTATTCTAAAAGTGACTGTGAACATGTTTATATTAAAACTACAAACAAACAAACAAGCAATAAAACACAGACAGCTCCATAAAATCCTTACTCATCTTGGTGTCCTATGGGTTTTGTGTGTTATTGTTCATTACAAGCTCTGATTGAAATTTCCCAGTGGCTAGACACTTGCAGTTGGGTATCTGGTTCTGCTGACCTATGAGCTTCTGCTGCAGCTTCTTTTGCCATGACTGCACTGAAAGGGACTTCTAGATCTCTTTTTGACCCTGTTTTCAAGATATTTTAAGAGCATTGTAAAATTTCTGTTTCTCTGTCAAATTGATTGATACTGTTCAGAATGTTCAAAAATTAATAGGAAGAACAAAGAGAAACAAAGACAGATTATCTGCTTTCACTCACCTATTTTTTTGAGAAGACCTGCCTAAAAATATCACCGTAAGACAGACTATTTTTCTTGGTTTCACAATAAATTTTATGCTTCCTTTCTGTTTAGGATATAGTTTTTCTTGTGTGAAACATAATTCTTGCTATTGTGCTCAGTCTAGTGCAGGGTTCAAATGAGCATGTAAAACATCATCACTATTAAAGGACAGATGTTAGATGTTAGAAACCCATCCTGACCTCAGTTTGCATACAATGGCCCCACCAAACCATCTAACGTAACAGAGACTCCAAGTTGAATTACTGGAATTGTGAGGAGCAGTAATGGAAAAAAATCAGTGAGGACTTCATGGTTGTCTTAGTGATTCCGGTCATTCACACAGCCTGGTAGTAAAATGTACCTGATTATTTCCTATGGCACAAATGTGGATCCCAAACACATAATACAAGCATTTCAAAATGTGTAAATAACTGTTTCTTTCCTATTACTGTGCTTGTTTGTCTCATTAATATTAGCCATGCACCTTTCCTTCAGATGTTCTCCAGCTATGTGTGCCTATGGATCTACTGGGAAGCCCACTGGTTGCCATAGAGCCAAGTTGAATTGTTCTACTTTACTGTACCATTGCTGGTGATTGAGAAGCTGCTCTGGGCAATTTGAGTTCAGTGCAAGGAATTCAATGCCCTTTGATAGCCTTTAAATCATACTTTTTAAAGTTTTGGAGGCAAAGAGATATTATTAGATCAAAATGTTTTGTATCAACATTTGCTAGTTTTTGTTTGCTGCATAATCAAAGTTGTGATTGATATATAGCTTAACCCTCCTTCTTTATAATTTTTAGTCTTCTGTTATATAGTAAATGTGTTCAAAGGAAAAATCACACAGATTTTTTTGAACCACTGACTTTGATAACATTTTTTTACTTACAAGCTGTTATTTAGCATCTGTTGTGGGAAAGAACACACATTCCTAGATATTTTTCATGGTCTAAAGACTTTAAGACACAAGAAAGAGTGACTGTACTCATATTAATTTTTATGTCGTAATGCAAATCAGGAATGATGTTTGCTGGCTGGAGCTGAACAAATAATCAGTAGAAAATAATGTATTCAGTGAATTCCGCCTCTCTCTGTTTCATATTGTTCATGGCCATATCATAGCTCCTTTCTGAAATAAATTAGCTATTCTGAATTATTTACTACAGACTACATTAGGTAGATTTTTGGCTGCATGCCTCGAGATGTATGTTTGTGTATGTGACTGCAGAAGCTGTAAACCATACAGGAAGGTCTGTATAACTGTGCCTTACAACAACTCTCTTGTTGATGCTTGTTTTATAATAGCATCTCTGCCCAGGTTTAGACACTGCCACACCAAACACTGTAGGACCTAAACATTAGATAGCCATAGATCTAAACAAGGTTCTTAAAAATCCTGGACAGAGTAATGTGGACAGTGGAACTGATGACAGGGACATGAACAGGGTGATGTCTAAGCCAGATGGCAAAAAAGCACTGAAGAAAATAAAAAATTTGAAAGCCCTGTCCTCTGAATTTCCTGCAGCAAATGCCCTGATGATCTTTAAGACCCTCAGTTGGAAGTTTATCTCACTCTTCTCTATTAAAATATATGGAGAAAGAGAAAAGAAGACTATTAGCACATTCTTGCTATAAATTAAAATACCCATAAAAAAGAAGTGGCTTCTTCAGCATTAAGGATTCAAACCAATCTTTCCCTCTCATATGCATCCATAAGAGAAAAGAACACAGTTTTTTTGCAGAAAGTGTCAGCTGCTATGTCTTTATGATAAAAGTAAATATCAACTCCTTGAAGATATTGTGAAGTGGTGGACTTAAATAGAAAAGTTATCAGAAATATATTTAAACACTCATTAGACTAAGGTAATTGTTATAGAATTACTTCTATGTCTATAGCCCCATTAAAAAAAAAAACAAAACAGCAAAACCTAACCAAATACCCCCCCCACCCCCTCACCCCAATATAAGTAAAGTCACATTTACATAGGAATCACTAACAGGTACTCAGTGGCACAAAAACTCTCTTGCAACCTTTTACTAGCCAAGTGAGCTGAGCTGACTTGGCAGTGTAAGGGAAGGTATAACACTATATGTATGCGCGGAAGAAGCTAGTGAAGAGTGAAAGAGTAAGTGTAGGAGAAGGTGAATCTGTCATTTTGCATTGGTATGAAAAAGTTTTCTATTCTGTTGCTTCCTGTGTAGTACTGTAGTAAGTGTGGGTCAGGGATTATTTCTCTCTGTCCGTAGGCTATTATGAACAGCAGCTAATCCAGTGCTAAGTAGATGCTGATTTCCCTTTCCACTGAGAACCTGCGAACCAAAGTCATCTGTGACAAAATGAAAACCTGTTTCCTCAGACTGACACTAGACCCTTTATATTTATTCAGCTGTCAGAATTTATCCTCATTCTTTAAAGAGGGAAAGGACCCTGGGAGCTTCTGAATTACTAGAGCTGAAGGTCATGTGCTGAAGTCTTATGGCTTTTATTATAAAGGGCATTTTTTATATTTGAAAAGGGCTGACCAAAATCTTACTGGGTTAAGACACAGTTTGTATAAAGACTGTGAGGTCAACTTCTGCTCTGAGTTATGCCAGTGTAAATCTGGGATAATTTCATTACAATCAGTGGAGTCAATCCAGGAACATAATTATCCTGTTGTTTTGTGTTATGTGATGCTTATGGAAAACAATGGGAATTACATGCATAAACAACATGATGACTGAGTTCTGAACAGGTAACTGTTACCAGGACTGATATGTAACCTGGCAAGCATAAAAGACAGATATTAACAACAGATATAAAAACATAGATATAATGCTATAGAAAACTATGATTCTCTGCATATGTATATAGCATATGTCAGAAAATCAAGAGCAATCCAGAAACATTTCCAGTTTGTTTGTTTTTGATTTCTTTCCCATGAAACCTCTCAACTCAGAGTACAGCTGAAGCTACTGAAGACATATTTAATTTCAGGTGGATGCCAGGTTTAAAGTGAGAAAGACTGTGTTTTATTGTGTGTGAAAAAAATAATTGTTTTCCTTAAATTATGATACATTGGGAGTACATTTTCAAAATTGTGAAAAGCCAGGATAAGGAATGTTAGCCAAAATGTCAAATATGTTTACCAGAGGTTACCAGAAGATTACCAGAAGTTTACCAGAAGGAGAGAGTCACTGCTCACATCTGCTAGTAAATAAAGCAGTGAAGAATGAAATAAACAACAGGGTGTCCAGAAGACAAAAGAAATTATTTTGTCATGTTTACAGTATTTAGAAATTTTTACCACTGTAAGTCCAAACTGTGTTTTGGGAATGGTTCTTGGGCTGTGATGGCTTCTGAACTGTGCACTCAGAAAGTGTTAGTTTGCTAGGGCCTAAACCTTGCTGAAGACCACTGCTCTATTTTAATCACATAAACTAGCAGGTTCTGGTGCCTGGACCCCTTGCACCAGGCGAAAATCCCCAACAAACACAAACTTTCAATTCCAATTCTCTTTTCTTTTATCCAAATATTTAGTCAACAAGCCATTAATTATTATTTTGAACGTATGGTTTTGCAAACAATATTAGAATACAGCCCTCCTCTTCCAAAAAGCATGTATGTAGTGTCTTAAACATACGCGCACATATCCTCTCAAGCCTGAAGTTAGGACTCTTGGAAGTCTACAGTCCTTGACTGTGAGCCTGCTCTGGTATTGGCTGATCTGCGCCTGCACAGGGATTCAGAAATGTAAAGAAGGTCTTTTAAAATAAAAGGTAGTATGTATGAACCTGAACCAGGTTTCAGTCTTTCTTTATCAAAGGGTCATTCAGTATATTCCCAGTGAGTTTTGCAATCTCAAAGCAATTTTAGTCACCTGCTACATGCCTTATATGTTGACCCAAACAGAACAATACATATCCTAAATTTTGGCAACTGCTACACACCTGTCCCATTAGTTTGCACATTTTGACCTAGAACACACAGAAAAATTTAAAATTATGTCTTAGTGTAATAAAGATTGCATGAAACACATGATCCAGAGGAATCATAGAATCATCACAGAATCACCAAGGTTGGAAGAGACCTTTAAGATCACCAAGTCCAACAAAAGGGAATACTAAGAGAAGTGTTACGGATGTGAACAAGCTAGCTCTAAGCAATGTAGACACAAAATGAACACCACAGAGTCTTGGGATCAAGGACTAGACCTGTTCTCTCATTTACAGAGCTAGCCATTAAGGCCATGCTGGGGACAGACTTTTTAGCACAGCCTGTAGCATTAGGATAAGGGGTAACAATTTTTAACAAAAAGAGTGTCAATTCATTCTAGATAAAAGGAAGAAATTTTCAACAATAAAGGCAGTGAAATACTTGTACAGGTTGCCCAGAGAGGTGGAGAATGCTCTGAGAAACCTGGTTTAGTTAAAGATGTCCCTGCAGGGGGCTTGGACTATATGACCTTTAAATGTCTGTTACAACCCAAACCTTTCTATGATTCTATGCTTCTTATATCAAGTTTCATATCAAGCCATGTCACTGCTTGTAGCCTTATTGGTTTTGGAGATGGAAAAATCCTGATGAATTAGCCCATTGCTTTATTCAAGTTCCTAAGTCCTTGCTCTCTATCCTTCATGCATGTATGTACATATGTGAACGTTTATGTATATACATGTATACATACACACACCTCCTTCTATTCTGGATAATTTTAGCAGAACCTTTAGCATGTGTTAAACTGCTATCTGAATATCACCAGTCCTATATTGTAAAATTACCTTCTATTAATATTTCTAGCCTTTAATAACATTTCCTTCTGTGGAAGCACTCAAAATGGGAAAAGGACCCGCCATTGGCTTTTTATAATTGGGCTCCACATAGCTTCCCTCATTATCAAATGTTTCAGCCAGTTTAAATGAACAAGTGGGCAAAGAGCAGAAAGCACTGGAATTAGCATGACACATGTTCTTTGGAAGGAGGAGCAAGTCTTTGTTTCCCAGTCGCTTGGTAGTTTGTCTGGTTGTCATTTGCAAGATCTGTGTTTGATTAAAGTTTATGTCATCTATCTGGGGGATGTGTGTGGAACTGGTGAGAAAAATTCCTGATGAAATAAAGTTTTATAGAAATATGCTTGTTCACTGAACCTTAAGTGTTTATGTCAAAATATCTCAGGTTTGACAGATTTTCCTTCGATGCAAGGAAGGGTTCTCATTACACAGTTATGCTGCAGGCTCCCAAGGTGGGGTTTGAATGGGAACAGATTTATTACTGTCAGGAAGATAAATATTGGTAAGAAGTAAGTCATTATGGTATTTCACTTCACAGATAAAGGTTAGAAAACATATTCTACTGATAATAGTATAGTCACAAAAGCCAAGACAGAATTCTGCCAAAGCACAACGGAACCTTAAAAATATTACATTATATTACCATTAGTAGTAGTCCAAGAGATGTAGAAAATAAGGTAAAATCATCATGAACTTACATAATTTAAATTACATGAACAGATAAACAAAATTAAGTCAGTAATGAACATTTTCAGTTTTAGAACAGAACACTCAAGAATAAAGTTTAGAATTTATAAAATTTATTACTAAATTTCATAACACAGTGACTGCAATGTGAAGAAAGAGTAGATGTCCTTAAAGGGTCAGAAATTATCTTGATATTTTATCCCAAGCAAAAGAAACAACTTTCAAATGAAAAAGTACCAGTCAATGGATAAATGAACAACTTCTTCCAAAACAAAATATGATCATTAAGCAGAGAAACTGTAAAGAATGAAAAAATGAACAAATAAACAAATAAATAAAACCAAGAGATTTGATTTAAAAGATCAATTAAACCTTGCAGCTATTGAAACAATTGTTCAGCAGTAACAGTACCTTAGAAAGAGGAAACAAAACTTCTGCTGCTCAGGATGATAATGTGACTAAAGATAATAAAGGATTGTTCGAAATAATATGATTTTTTTTGCCTCAGGTCTCAAAAATAGTGAAGAAGTTGAACATGGGGCAAAGGCCCTCATCTAATGCAAAGAAGATGGAAACAATCACACCTCATATATGAGAAAAAGTCAAAGATCTTATTATGTTCACATAAAGGAACAGAATAAGCACCAGGATAACCTCCAGACTCAGTGTGATGTCTCTGTAGAAAAGACAAATGAGAACAGATGCATTTGATGGCTTATTTCCAGCTGAAATAAATGATAAGCTGAACTAATTTTGCAGGGAATTAGGGAAATTTTAACTGTACATTTTTTGAAACCTGTATTCAAGAAAGGCTAATTTAAACTGGAACAGAGAAAGATGGTAAACTAGACACAGGTAGTAGACCCAAAGACATTCATTGGTATCACTCACCGAAACAAAGACAGAGAAGATATGACTTCTTTCCACAAGGATGTCGTGGAGGCTAGCAGCAGGAAAGTTAGGCTACTTAAGATAAATGGCTAACTTGACACAAGAACAAGTCATGCAAGTCAAGCATAAATTTGGGCTGGAAGCTGGAAGAAACTTTGTAAGAACCAGAGAATTTAAGCTATTTAACTCAATCATTCAGTAAGAGCAGGGGAACAAATATCTACTAGTACACATATATATTTAGAGAGGGATATTGTAATGTCTCTGATTTGCCTGTACCAGAGGGGACTGGTCTTAGTATCATGAAAGTTCTCTTCAGGTCTTGTCCCGATTTTTCTTCTCTAACTTGTCATCATGCAATTTCTTACTGCTGTGCGTCTAATTATCTCATACCACAGTTACAAAAATAGCATCTTCTTTCAGATTCCTGAAAAACCTGTATTGCACACACAAATAAACAAAAACTGATTTACACAGAAGCCTTTTGATATCTGAAAACCAGGAGAAGATCTGGACTTTGTGCCTGAAAGAAGGTGCTATCCAAGCCATTAGCCTCACAGTCCTGGAAAAATAAAGGTGTTTTGTGGTTGTGCATCATCCTTAACTAATCATATGAGGGAGATTCATCCTTTTAGATTTCTATAGTATTTACTTCTATATCATACCTTAGTAAGTCTTTCTAGGTTCGCTTTACAGACAATGAAAAGGACTAGACACATTTGGGGCTTGATTGTTTGACCTGTTTTACATGACTGTAGTTGAAGTTGTAGGATCAATTGCACCCAAAACAAGTCTATTTCCTCTTCTTTATAAAGAAATCTCAGGGAAACTTCACACCTCCTGAGCTGCATGTTTACTCATAAGCTAAATACTGCCAAGATGTGTTCTGTGGTACTGGTACTCAGTGATCTAGACTAGGAAATTGTCAGAATGGTACCTGGCCTGATTTTTTACCTCAGCCAGCTAGCGCTCTCCCCCCAGATTCCAGGGATTTTATATGGGCAGCAAGTGCTCCTAATGGATAGTTTGTATGCTAGTGGAATTTACTGCTACATACACAGGCTGCTCGGTGTCTGTTGGCCTCCACAACTGAGAACATCCCTGGGTACACTTAGTTTAGTAGGATGATGTGGCTGTATCAGACAGTCACCAATCTGTAGTGTCTCCTCTGTAGGAAATCGGTGCAGTGTCGAGTGGCATAGTTTGAGGAATTATATTAATTGTCCTTACTTAAACAACTGGTATTTTAGTGATTTCAAACAATCTCAATAAAGCTAGTCAATGCATGAAGACAAAGTAGGATACACTGCTCAAAGGTAAGAGAATATTATAGTTCAGTGAACTGAGGCTGTACTGAAGCTGACACTCTACAAGCTTAAAATTCTGTTTTTGTTTTTTTTAAAAAATTAGCCCACTGCAGTTTTAAAATAGCCCATGCTCCTGATCTAGGTTTTCTTTAATTAATGTCCAGGTCATATAATCACAGCTACTAATTGCAGCTTTTTTTTTCCTGACCTAGTTTTGCTGAGTCAAACATTTAGAAAAGACAGCGTTAATAGCCTCCTAAAAGGAGGATGGATTTGATGTCCACGAACTACTGTCTTCACATGTCTTCAGAATCAAAAGCAGAGAAAAATTTCAGTGATGTCACAAGCTCAGTTGTTTTTTTTCAGACAGCTGATGTCATTTTGTCTGCCCATCACCACTCTTAATTATTTGGAATCAGTGGAGATACAATGATACTCAAAGTTAAAGCACACAAAAAATGTGCAATATAATATCAATCATGAGAAGTCTTTCACCTTCATTTGAAGAAAAGTATTCATATTATGGTTGTGATTCCTGATGCAGAATTCATTACTAATGGCAGGCCTGAATGAAATTCACTTCTTTATGCTATTTTATGGAGAGAGTGAAGGGGTGGGGGTATGTGCACAGCAGGAAAACAATGTGCACAGTCCCAGACAGAAACTGAAAAAGCTGATTTGAAGTCACCAAAATAAAGACCAATTTTAGTACACATTGTGCATGGTGTCTGCAGCAGCTTTCCCTCTTCAAGGACAGTTGACAGAGAAGAGGAAAGACAAAGGGAAATTATATATTCAAGATCTCAGATGAGTGAAAAACAATACAAATAAATCCCGTCTCTCCTGCCTCTCAGCTCAGTGATGAATTTCTTAATTTCTTTAGATTTCTTAGGAAACCAAAGGTACAAGATGTCAACAGGCACTGTAATAGGATACAAAGATGTATAGGGTATATAACAGAGCAGATCATGTAGATATACTTAATTAAGTAAATTTTAATGTTCTACTTTGGATACTAGTCTGTCTGTAATACCATAGAGCTTTATAAAGCTGCAATATTTACTTGACCAATGGGGTGAAAAGTTGGGTGCTTCATCTCTGCTCAGTTTTGCATTGTGTTGCTGCTAGGTGGTAACACCTGAGCTAGCTCAGCTGCAAAAGCATCTGTAGTACAGACTTACCCAGAAAAAGTGTAGTTAAGAGCCTATTATATATAAATTATATATTTATATAATTTCTCAGCACTTCAGTTTATTAATAGACATTTTAATTTCTTTCCCAGTAACATACTGGAGAATCACTGTCAATAACAGTGTCATATATTGTGGATTAAGTCATGCACTGTGACACCTTTGTTAGGATTTCTACAGAACAATTTACAGTTCCTGTAAGCATATTTCCTTCTGCTGTTGTTCTTCTGCACTTTCAGAAAAGTAACTTACCATCCCAATAGAGGGATGATTACTGGACACAGGCCAGCTGTGGTTTCTCTTGAGAACTTTACAACAGCCATGATGGAAGAGGAACAGTTAGATTCCCCCAGTCCTGCTGCAGTCAGGAAAGCCTAAGGGCATATATCACCTCATGTGTGGCTTGTTCTGTTTGCTTTTACACTTGGCAGGATTCTAAGACTCAGGAATGCACATCCTTGAATAAAAACTATCTATACACTGTGAGCAATCGTTACATCTGATTAGGAAGCATGAAAAGAAACACACATGTGGTTGACTCTGCTCCTCTGATGTCTGTGGCTTTTTGCTGACAGGAAGGAAATCCTTTTTAAAACTTATTTTTTTAAGAGTTCAAATAGATTTCAAACTATGTGAGCCAAAACTTGCTCTCAGCTAGATCCATGCAATTGCAATCCTATTGACTAGACTATGAGACTGAGGGCTTCTCTCCAGAGAGAACCACCTTTGCTTTGTTTCTCTGAAGCATTTCTTAATCTACATCAAACTTACAATAAAATGTCCAAAGTAAGTTTCTAGTCCCTCTTCCTCCAAGCCTTTGTTGAATCTGAACTGGATGAGCTGTGCAGAGATGTCTGCAGATATAAGGCTAAAGGGACTATTATGATATTTTCTATAGAATGGATTAATGCAAAGTGCTTCTTTGAGCTAGCTCTCAAGCTATTACATGTGTCTATATCATGTTGGAAAGTGCAAAAAACACACATAGGAAAGCACGTCCCCAGCATTATATATAGTATACAAGTGCATAAAAGTGCCACCTATACTCTAGGTAAGGCAGTGAGACCACTGTGCAACATCTCAGCAAGTACAGCACTGCGGCATTAGAATCATAGAATGAGTTGTTTAGGTTGGAAAAGATCTCTAAGATCATCAAGTCCAACTGTTAACCCAGATCTGCCAAGTCCACCACTAAACTATGTCCCTAAGGTATCATTGCAACCTTGTAAATTCTATTTACAGAGTTGGTTTGTTGTCTTCCACCACTGAAATGTCTTTGCAGTCATAGACATGAATTAAACATGTCCAGCATCTTGAAAATGTCTGTTGTGTCTCCTCTATGGGACTTGAATGAGTTTTGATAGAATGCTGGCACGGGAGTTCAGTAGCACAGTCCAAAAATGCACCTAAATCACTCAGGCAACTGACAAGGCCACAGGATTTTTAAAATTAAGTTTCCATAGACACTTAGACTTGGACCTTAATGTAAATTTAAGCATTTTACAGCGATAGCTAGAAAAGATCTCCAAAGTTTGATCAAAACCTTTTCTATTCTGGAATTGCCAATTTCTCTCTATTAACTATGGAGGAACTACACAGTGATTTTGTTCTTCAATCAGGTGTTTCAATCAAGTGCTTAGATTTAGAGCTGAGGCCAAAGTTGGATCAGGATTCTTTTCTGTCCCTATTAAACTGCCTCTAAAATCCAGTTTTGGTGCTGAAAATCTATTGCTAAAAATACGGCATAATGAGCAATAAATTGCATCCTTTTCTGCAGAACTGAAACATCATTCATTAAATGTTCCCTAATCTGTATTTATGCAGTTGATTATTTCCACATAAATTTGCCATCTTGCACTTGTCTCTGCTAGGTAGCACCCTGAGTTTTGTCCAAGTTAACCTGCTTGGGAGTGTTGGCAATTTTCTGTTAAACATTTCCATAGTGTTTTTAATAACATGAACATCTGTGTTGTGTTAGAGCTAGAAATAACAAAATAGATGAGAGCCTGTTTTTGCACTAGTTTTCTGTCCTTTTAATTTAGGAATTGCAGAAAGTTTTCTCCATTGATTGTACCAAGGTTTGGTGCACATGAATAGTAGGAAATTGCTTATTAATATTTAGGCTCAGTAGCCATAACTGCCAAGTCTGGCATTTACCTAAGGCAATGCAGTTTTAGCTAGAAGTAGCTTGCTGATGTCAAGAAAGGGATCTAGATATTAGGAGAACAATACTTCAGCTATCCTTTCATTTCATCCAATTGTTACAATCAATAAATGTGTTTGCAATGAGTGTCTAAAGATTTGCCTAAACACAGACCAAAAAGTAAATGAATTTTTCCTGGCTGTACTGCACAATCATCTAGCACTTCCATAATCTGAATAGAAATTATCAGAATTTAAACAGAGCTCCCTAAATTACACTGCTTACGTTACAGGTATCCACTGTTGTCATAGTACATCATATGCACCAACACTAATATTAATGGAATCTGCTTCCAGTAAAAGAATAAATGCAATCAGAACTGTTAACACATTATTTGACTGAGAATTTCACACACAGATCTACATTTTTGCAGGATTACTCGTTCTGTCAAACACTTTTTTGTCAAAGTGAAAGACTTTTTTTTTAAAAAAATCCCTGGACATTTGTGATTTTCATGGGAAAACCATTTCCTTTTTTTTTATAAAAAAAGTCTATATTCTTTCACTTCACTCTTAGGAAGACTGTATTTTTCTTCCTAATTGTCTCTTTTTCACTCTGAAGACTGTCTTTGCTTTAAAAGAAAGATCCCTAAGTAAAAATTTTCATGCTATGATATCCATTTTGGGGTCCATAATGAGAACCAAAAGCTGTGTGATTTGAGTTGTTTTGCAAGTTGCTGCAAATATTTTGCACCTGAATTACTTCATCTCACAGTAGTGTTGCTACTGGATTTCTAAGGAAAGGGGAGAATAATGACTGACACACAACAGCCTGATTCCCCTATGTCACGTTATCCACCCGAGAGCTTAGTTTGGGCACACAATAAAAAGCACCATACGTTGTGACTAGTCAGTATTTGTGACAGAGCAAACTGATGATGCATTTCCTACCCTCACTGCAGTTTTACTGGCCTTGATGACTATGTAGTCCTCATTATTAACATATCATACCCTACACACTGTTGAGTCTTAGAAAGATGCTAAGCAGCTGGAAGCCTGTGCTGAGTGCCAGAAGGGAAACAGGCTCCCACGCACAGAGTTTAATGCAACAGCAATCCCTACTTATTGGCAAGGAAGGGTGTATGTGTGTGTATGTGTGTGTGTGTGTGTGATGGTGGCTTAAGAAACTATAAATCTTTCTCATCTTATGTCAAAAACGTCACTCAGGCTGAAGGCAAAGAGGCAGTTCCAGTGCCAGCCCCTGACTTCTGGGGACTTGATTTGGCAAAAGGACCACACTCTTTGCATGTCCTTTCTCTCCCTCTTCATGCTGTGCATCATTTCAGCTGACAGATTTACACAGGAAAGCTGGCTCAGCAAGGCCTGCCGTAGTTGGTGGCAAACAAGAATATGAGGGAATTAACTTCTGGCCTGCTGACAGTGGCTAAATCTGCCAAAGCAGAGCTGGGTAATTTGGTTTCTTTCTTTTGTTGATTTTGTGCCAGCCCACAAGAGAGGATTAAGCAGCTAAATTCTGCATGGAGAACTCTACCCCTTTCGCTCAAATCCTATTGTCTTGATAGAATGACAGTAGCTAGTTGTGCCAATCTTTAACATCTTGCTGGCATTTCCCCAGAACATATCTGCTTTTGGTCCCTGAAAAGAGGGATTTGTTAAAGAAGTAATGTTAAAAAGAAATAAAAAAAGGACAAGAAGAGGATGAGAAGCCATGGAGCAAAAGTTTTGCCTTGTACTAATTAAAAGAACAAAGTTCTCTAATCCTGATGGAGACTCTACAATGAAACGTGGGTAAGTCCCCAGCTCTCCTGTCTTTGTAGCACATTAAGAGCTCGTTCCCTGTTATCCACAGTATTTGCTTAATGCAGAAGCTATTCCCTATTGAGTTCTGAGAAGCTCTGCATTCATTTCACTCATTAACTTTGAGTAGAGAAGCCCCAAAAATAAGGTCTTAATGTCTCTATTTGTAAAGCGTATTTACGTCACAAATAAATTAATCAAACCTCCTTGAAAATCAGATAAGCTTAAAGTGCTAAGAAGAGTGGATGGCAAGGACAGTGAGGTTTTTTGTTTTCTATCTCAAAGCCAACATTCTGTAAGAAAACTTAGGTCTAACATGTTTCCAGACTGAAACCATCATGGCTGTTAAGATCATCTCATCTGACTGCCTGTGTAGCACAGGCCTGAGGACTTTATCAAGGGATTCCTGCCAAAGGCCTTTCAGGGAGTAGAAGAAACCTTCCAGAATGCCAGGTCTTCTCCAGTCTAAACAGGGCTAGTTCTCTCAGTCTCTCCTCACAAGAGAGGTGCTCCAGTCCTTTAATCATTGTAGCCCTCCACTGGAATTGCTCCAGGAGCCCAATACCCTCTTGTACTGAGGAACCCAGAAGTGGACACAGCACTCCAGATGTGGCCTCACCAGGGCTGAGCAGAGAGGTAGGATCAACTCCCTTGACCTGCAGGCAATGCTCTTCCTAGGTTTAAGAAGTTTTAATCTTAAGAATGCTATTCCAAATGTTTAAGGAGAGCTAGCACAGGATTTTGAGTTATGTTTTTGCCTTCGCATTTTGAATTAAACAGTTCAAGCCACATTTTTCTGAGGAGAAAGAAAGCAGTTGCAGAAGGTTAGAGCAAGGCAGTAAGTGAAGGAAACTACTGCTTCACTGACAAAATCCCAGTCCACTTATAACAAAATTCTTGTTTTCTTCAGTCTGGTAACTATTTCTCAGCAGTTTTGTTAAATATTTAATCTCTTTTAGAATTACAGTATTTTTCATTATTAAACAATACCAGAGCCTCAGGAAATGATGCTCCACAAGAGGAAAAGATCATGGCAAACCAGTCTATTGATACTATAATCAAACTTTGTTTGTGAGCACCTGAACATTTTTCCCAATCTTTTTCCCTTAAACTGTCAACCTTCACCAGTATGTCAGGAGAAGCATATGCAGCGTTTTTCAGTCATGATGGCACTTTGGTACATTTTCAAGGTGTTAATCAGGGGCTGACCTATTGCTTTTATTGAAAACACTAAGTCACAAGTTGAATGAAGTTATACTGAGCCAACACCTAGGTGTGAAGGATGCCTTTCTGATTTAAAAAATAATTCAGCTGCTAAGTACAGATCTCAAAAACATTGTTAAAAGATCTTTCATATATATTCACTTGAAAGTAAGTCTATTTTTAATTTCACCACTCTCAACTTTTGAGTGTAATGTAATTGTTTTCCTTGAAAAAAAATCATTACTCTTAGTATATGTTCATCTGGGACAGTTTTTTATATTCATGGACTATGATTACATTACTGGTCTAAATTAGATCAGACATTATAACAATTTAGAAAAATGTAACAACATGTGAAATAAGATATTTCAGCATTTTCAAAGTTATTGCAGATAATCTTATAAGTTTCTGCTGATTAATAAAATTGAGTGAATATTTATTAACTGCATTTCAGCTGAAGGTCATTTACACAAAAACATTCACTGTAAGCCTAGGAGGTAAATGTCTTACATAGAAAAGAGTCTTTCTCCACATAGAAAAGCCTTTCTGCCAGGCCTATCTTCAGTTATTGCAACAGTTCCGATTCCACTCTATGTAATATGTTGAATCTCTTGAAAATTGTAATCAGATTTAGGAAACTACATTCACCTGGTCCTGCACTTGAACATATATAAGTGAAGATAATTATTAAATAAACATCACAGCCTAAAGGAAGCAGGTTATCCTGACACATAATAGATGCAAATCCAACAGGAATGGAAGGACTGTGCAGGAATTATAAATTGGCAGCAGATCCAAGGATGTCATCTAGAAGACCTGTTTCAGTCTTGTGTTTTGGTTTTTTCTATTCTGGTAGGTTCATTTCATTTCATGGAAGCCAACCTGGCTTAAATAGAGTAGAAGAATCAAGGCAACTGCAGCAAAGCACTAGGCTAACTTCATGAGGACAGTATGAGCATGAGCAGAATTTGTGAATTGGCATAGAAAGGAGCAGTAGAAGGCAGCAGAAGGCCCAGTATCCTTTATCTTGCAAACCAGTGCAAATAGTGGAACACCTGAGAGATCCAGGGTATAGCAAACATCACAGCGTGAAGGTAATGAGAGTTACTTATCACCTCACTGTCACTGGGTTGAACACTCCTTCTAAGATTTAGGAACAGCTGGTGATTCTCTGTGCTTTTCTTTATGTCTTACTCCACAATGTATTTATCATTCTAAGTGTTACTCTTGTGAAACAACTAAAAAACCCAAACAAACAAAGTAAGTCAAATCAACAATCATTTTAGATGTTATTTGATTCTGAAAACATAAGAGCGAAAAACTCAAGTCTTTTGTTGCTTTTAGTTCAATCTTCATTGGAGAAATTAGATTGTCTTGCATGTAAATCTTGTCTTGCATATAAATCTTGTCTTGCATATAAAAAAGATAAATTCTGGCAACACTACTGTGGTATATCACCTTATCAGCACATGGGTGGAAATTCCATTGCCTCAAAGAATTAAATGGACCATTAAACTAACCATTATGGAGACATGGATGGATTGACACTCTGCAATGGCATTTGAATTAGACACTTTGCTGTCTCTGGCAAATGTTTCCAATTTTTTTTTCCTGACCTAGCCTTAGGCTGATAAGAAAAGATAACATGAACTTAAGAGCCATGGCAAATTAGTTTATCATCACGACTAACACTACCCTCAAACACTCCAGGAAGCCTTCCAGCAAGGATTAACAGTATAATAAAGTTGCATCTAACATTTCTTGTGTTCATTTATCTAGAATGTTTTCTGGCAATGTTGGGTGTATTTTATTAAAGGTATCTGCACAATTACCTTGAAGGAATAAAGCTTAAGCCTATTCAATTACTAAACATCCAAGTTCTATGGTGAACTTAAGAGGCTTGTTTCTGTTTGGAGGGATATAGGCATGGATTACCAGCTGCATAGATTATAAACTCACTATTGCTCATTCATGCAAATTCCAGTTTGAATAATCATGCCTAACTTCAAAACCTATCAGAAACTCCCTTTATCTGAAAATGTGAACAAGAAGACTGTGAAAATGGTATCCAGAGGGCTTCCTGTCACAGCTGAACTGATAATATTGTAAGGAAAAGGAGTTTCATCGTTCCATTTCTTCATGGAACAGTAATACTATACAACAAATAGCATCAACTAGATTTGGATCACTTTTGTGCAGTTGTTTCATCTTTTTATTAAACCATATTTTCTGTGATCCACATAGAGCATTTTAGGTACAGTTCTCTGAACACACACATACACTCAGCATCTGCATTTTACAGAAGGGGATTATGAGGTAGCACTATCAAATGGCAATTTCAAGGAAATGCCAGAGACATGAGACTCTCATTTAAGCTTTGTGCTTCTTTTCTTTTATATACTGCAGATGACCTCATGGTTTATAACATTGTAAGGAAATGATATTTTTTTTCAGAAAACATTTTCTTGTTCATGTTAAAAAACTTGCTCAAAGACAATTACTTTATCAAGTGTAGACACTCTGGGCATGATCTTGGAAGATCTGTGATTCCTAATAACTGTTGATTTCAGTTCTTCGAATTATAGTCCATTTCTGTAGAATCAATATATAATTATTCCCTTGCCAACTCAAATCACAACCTCTCTTTTTTCATTCATCCTCTACCATTAACTGTCATGAAGAGTCCAATGAAAATGTTTTGCTCATTCCTTAGAGGAAACAGAAGCAACTTAAGAAGTATTAATAACCAAGTAGACATAATTTAAAGCAATGTTAGGAGAGGAACAGTGGAACCAATAATAACCTCATAGAAAGCTGGTATCTCTGTAAAATTTATGATCAGAGAGGGAAATACAGTTTGTTTCTTAATCAGTAATTCATATGAAAACTCAATGAAGAGACACTGTTGTCTATAGAAAATGTCATATCCTCAAGAAGAAAGGGAGAGTGTCCTTTCCATTGTACACATGTTGGGTGCACAGGGGTTGTCTCTCCAGTCATGCTGCTTCTCTCAGGAAAGTGTGAGTGGCCCCCAGGCAGCCCCTTTCTATTCCCTGCCTCCACTTCTCTTCATGCTTTGGCCATCATGCACTGACTTGTCTTCTCTGTAGGTTAACAGGCCAGTGGGCAAAGGTACTTATGTCCTCCTTTGTCTGATGGACCCACTCTCTCTCTGGCAATTCTCACTTCTCAAAAAGGGTATATTTTAAGTTGACAGGGCTCAGATCAGATGGACAAACCATGTATTCTCATTCAGTTTGGACAGCTCTAAAATTAACATACTGTTTAACTATTTGATTCTTTTTGGGGTCTTAACTTTAACCATATCTGAACAGAGTATCTTCAATCTAATATAATAAAAGCCAATTTTAAATACAAGTTGTTGCTATTTACAGCTGGCAAACTTTCACCCTTAGTTTCCTGAATAGTAGATGTATAAAACAAACTAATATTTTTTTCTGCAGTTATTCTTGCTGCCTTCAACATATGCAATTACTAAGATGGAGTAAGTTTGGAATTTTCAGCATAGAATGGGACAATGTCCTACGAATACACTTCTCCCTGCAGTTCTCACAGTACACATAAGATTCTCAAAGCTGATAGATGCAAATACTGAAATTCTGAGTTTTCCTCAGTTTCATAGGAAAATGCATCCACACACCTTGCTGGTGTCCATATGCTAGTCTTATAAAAGTGGAGTCTCCATAGAGTATTGCCCTTCAGTGTTCCATGCTCCCATGTCCATGAATATATCTTCAATTTATGAGTCAGATCATATTGGTAAATGGAAGAGTCCTTCCTAAGAAATATTCAAAGGACATTTTGACAGGACTGCATTTCCATTTTCACTTAGAAATGCTGGCATCTGAAAGTCTGGTCTATTTAGAATAATCTTTGGAAACTTCCTTTCCTTTCATGCAGGTAAATCATGGATAATTTGAAAGCAAAGTATCTTTAGAAAATGCAAGTCAGATGCTTTCATCTTCATGACCTCATAATTAACTTTCCATTGTGAGATCTTCTTGGGTTATGGCTACTGATTAAAAGGTGAAAGGTTGAGGAGAAAGTGAATGGCAAGGAATTACATGCTCCCTTTCCTTTTAAAGGCACTTCCTTTACAGCAGTTATGATAAATACCAACCTTTATTCATGTTACAGGTCTGAATTGGTGCCATATGATGATGAATTCCTATACAAAGACAAGGCAGGACCTGATTAAGAGTTAAAAAAAGTATGAACACAGATGGAGAGAGAGAACTTGAAATTGGAAGATGACAGAGACAGCTGACAGCATTATGTTTCCAATGAAGAGGGGGAAAAATGTTTGGGGGGGAGAAAAGAGAGAAAACTGTTCTTTTAGCCCCCTGACGCCCACGTTTCAATCTGGAAAAAAATTAAAGCATGTTTTCATCCAGTTCTGTGTAATGTAACAGAAATGGATGAATCATATGCAGGAAGCTGTTTTGACTTCTAGCACATCAAAATAGATTTCATTCTGCTATTCAGAAGGGATATACACTGTGAAGTCTATGTATGTGCGTGTATCTCCTTCTCAAAATCTTTTATTCTATAGAAAATCCTACAAACCTATATGAGAGCTTTCTTAGGTAAATTCTAAGGGTTTGAATCTAGTATTTTCTGACACCCATGTGAAACTGCTAACAGACTCAGATTTGCTCAGATACAGCCTCAAGCAAGGATTACTGTAGTAGTTCTCCTAGCCCCCAGGTAATACAGACTACCAAAGCTGTGAGACTCATCCTTCCATTTGAATATCTTTCCTGGGTTTTTTTGTTTGTTTGTTCATTTTGCTCATTGTTATAGTTTCTTCCCTCCCCACCCCCCTCCTGATGAAACTTGTAATGCTGATAGAAACAGAAAATTAAAATTTCTGTCATGCCCTCAAAGATTGTCTCCTAACTAGACAGTAAGGAGATGGAACAGGGGGTCCCTGAGACTAAAACAAAAGTGTTAACTTGAAAAAAAATGAGTTAAACAAAGGAATAAATGAATACTTGGACAACTTCTACCTTTGTGAACCAAAGTCCAGAGTCAGGATGATCGCTATAGGATTACTCAGGAATTTTTTAAGTGATGTGCAGCCATGTAGTTTTAGTCAGATGGATAGTCTACAGAATTATTTCAGGCTTGCTAGTAATTATGTTTAAAAATAAACAAAGAAATATTTGGCCATCTTTAACAGTTTGATGACTGAAAAAAAAAGGTAGAGCAGAAGCCATCTTCCAATTATGCTGGGTTAATCTCATTCAGTCTTTCAGTTACAATCTGCTATTTATTTTCTATGGTTAAGAAAAATACTCACGCATACAAATTTTCAACAAAATGGTATTAATCTTAACTTTACTGAAATACATTGTGTATAAAAGTTTACCAAGGTTTCTAGACAAATTATTGAATTGCCTGCAATGCCTGGTACATCAAAATCCTTTAGAGATAGCATTTTTGAAAAATTATTCCATTTCAAAGGTTTCTTAGTTTTGTTTGTTTGGTTTTGTTTTTTCCAATAGCCCTTTGTCATTTCATTCCCTGCTAGTTTTTACTGCGGTACTGTAATCAATAGACATGAATAAAAGAACAACCATAAAGATGATTAAAGTTATTGATTCAGGGACTGAATAGGCAGCTGATGACAATATTAAAAGTGCTGCAACATTGCTAACAAACAGTAGGATTTGCTAGTAGGATACAAGACCACTGACAAGGCTGTAACATCCCTTGTGAATGATAAAAAACCCCCATACTTTAACAGCAGTTCTGATAACAAGGGTTACTATAGGTGAGGTTTTATTATTATCCCACTAGTGTGGTATCCTTCATTTACATCTTGTTCTTTGTATAATGTTTATGCCTCAAAAGTGTACAGCAGAGAATACCTGTGAATGGATTTTAGAATCCTCTATAAATGTTAAATTATGCTTTATAAATTTTTTCTTGGAGTTCTAGGCCCGGGATTTGAGGAAGTCCAGTGACTTTATTGTAATTAGTCTGTTCTTAATTCAAACACATTTTAATTTATTTGGAAGTAGTCCAATGAATTCACCACCAGTAGCTGGTGAATTAAGCTAGAGAATTAGGCACTTTCTGTCAACAGGACTTGTTTCGACCTACTTTGCAATGCTGATACTCTAAATCAACCCAGTGAATAAAATTAATCTGATTATGGTTTAGCATACAGTGATTGTTGTGCACCTATATCTTGTTTTAGATATAAAAGTGGTTCTTAAAATCCTGTTTTCTTTCTTAGCACTGTAGCAATTCATGGCTCCTTGCCAGCTTGGAGTTTCCATTGCCAGAGACAGCACCATATCCTCATCTTTTTTTATTGACACAGAAGACACCATGAGAAACAGTGGTTGTAGATTAGGGTATCTGAATTCTGTTGCTTCTGTTATTGATTTTTTTATGTGAGCATAACATGAGAAAGAAGTTTAAAATAATGTCTCTTTTTATTTCATCAACAGTTTCAGAATAAGAGCCAACTAAATTAAAAACAAACAGACAAACAAAAGCCAACAAAGTTTTATACTAGTAAGCCAAGGGAGAGCATAACTCTAAACTATATTATAGATCTGACAGAGTGTTGCTTGGGTAAGATAGATATAGGTTATATAGTCTGTGACAGAGAGCAACGAATAGGAATCAAAGCTAGAAGTATGTTTGCATATATATGGAGAGAGAGAGAGATCTGTCAGATTTCACAGGAACTGACTTGTATTTCCATGGAATGTCTCCATTAAACTTACACACATATATATACCACACTGGCTGTTGCCTTAGATATGTTCTCATACAATTGTGCCCTTAAAATTCTCATTAAAAACTTCTCCTGTGTTATATTTAGAAGACAAAAAAGTTCACATAGTCCCTCAAAAAAATCTCCACTGGAATCCTAGAGAGGAGTTAAAATTTTTTGAAGGCTGCAATGTCTAAATAGACTGCTCCAGAAGTGAACATTTTTTTGGCATCTACCTAATTAAGTTAAAAGTTAATAAATTCCCTTGGTTGCTCCTTTCTTCAGGAAGCATGCAAAAAATGCATTGAAGTAAGGAAGTTCAAGGTTTCAGTATCTGCTGCCCTTGGTCTTTCTCAGGAATTCTTTAGCTGATTACATGCTTCTCCTTTCAACAACATAAGCTTTGTATCCCATGTTTTGCAAAGGATCATTTCCCCTACCACCCTCTCTAAGGCCACTCTTGGTCAGTTAGAAAAGTTAGCATCTGGATGTAAGTATTTCTACCACATATATTTAACATGCCCAAGGGAATGAATTTTCCTTTGGTTTGTTCGTTGTTTTGTTGGGCTTTTTTTACAAAAGTAAACTTTATAAACATCCTTATGATCTTGCAATTATTTTTTCTGATGTACAAGATTTGAAATTCTTTCAGATTTCAGTGCTTCTTTTGTAATTTCTGCTTTGTTTTCTCGATCAATATGCTTTTCCCTTTTAGTCAGTAATAACGGTCAATAAACAATAAACATTTAATTTAACCAAACAATAGTTACCTATAAGATGGATTCACCCTGGTGTATTTGGAATGCTATGCTTCATAAGATACAAGATCTGGATTTATCCTTGTGTTAGCTCTATACTGGCACAAATCCATTAATTTTGATTAAATTATGCCTTATGCCTAATTTATGTTAGTGTAATTGAGGAGGATTAGGGCTTAATTATAATTATACATAATTAGCCATGATTATAATAAATGCCAACATTAAGTCAAAATAAGTAAGGCTAAACTGTTGGGGATCCAAACTGAGATGATGAGTCGCAATACTTAAGAGATGTCAAGAACCTGCAATACATACCGAGGTTAGAGTGAAAATCCTAAATGCTGTGCTTTGGAAGCCCAAAACCAAAAGTTCAAAACTGGTGTAAATGTTTTACTATGTAAAGACCACAAAACTATTTCTTCATTTCGTGCGCTTCAATTTGTGCACTCAGAAGGTGCAAAGGGTCAGGTGGGGTTATGAAGCCCTGGAGTGAGTGGGAGCATTTCTTTAATGTTTAGCTCCTAAACTGAAGCTTCTGAATACTTTCCTAAAATTTCTCACTGTCTTTCACTTTTGTCACATTTGAAAACTATTTCAAAGCTCTTTCCTATTTCCTCTACCTAAGAATCCTCATCTTGATACCAAACTTAGAAATACTCATATTTTCTTTTATCATTTATACTCCATATAGTTAACTTTGTTTTGAAAATTATAGGCTTATTCAAATACCTATTATAGCTCTGGTGATCAAAGGTCAGAATATTTCATCTCTTTTCACCACTCTTTTATAGTATTCTAAGAAGAATTGAAACTAAGCATGGCCTAAAGAATAAAGATTTTTCAGAGATTTAGTCAACAGGTTATTTGTATTATAGTAAGAACTAAAAGGCAAAATGAAGGTGAAACTGTATAGGCTGAGGAGACAAGTCAATGGAACCACTGAAGTCCAGTGCTTTGTTATAATTTTCTTTAAAATTCTCAACTTTTTTTTTTTTACCTTTGAGACAAAATATAACATGCAAAATACCCAGGCAGATTTTCCTAAAAACATATCTGTTGTATTTAAGAATTCATATTATCCTTATAAGTATTAAGATTGTATTTTTAGAACACTGAAAGTTTAATTTTCAGTCTGGAACTGCCACTAAGATTTTTTTTTCTTTGGTGTTTGATGCCATTGCATCAATCCCTTCTAACCTTTAGAGCTAAATTTGCTTCATATGCCACATAATTGCTGTTGGTCTGAATTCTCTTGTTTCTCTTGCAGCTCTGCTTCACCATATTTAAAATGTTTTCATATGGCCTCCTCCCTAATATTCTGCATTGATATATATCATTCAAGAAAGGCAAAATGCAAACATTTATTCCAGTCTTCTGGATTAGGGCACTTCCATCCCTCCCTTCCTTCACTACAGTGTCTGCAGAGCTCATCTTAATTTAGAATATTTACTCCTCGACTGATCCTTTGTAGTAGGAGACATCAGGAGGGTCCCACTTATCACTGGGATGATCAGTGAATGTTTGAGTAAAGTATGTCCTTTACACACCACCTTCATTTTCTTAGCACAAGAAATTGCAATGCAGAGTGGTTGTTGCTTGTGCTACCTGTGTAAATTAGCCATAGGTGGGTTACATCTGATGAATGTGGTTCTTCTGGAGACTTGTGTTCTTTGCCACTCTCTCCAAAGTCCTTAATTGTAACTTAGGACCAATTCTTCTCCTGGGACAGCATTTCCTAAGGAGTGTTTATCCATCTGCCACATACCTTCTCATTCTAGGAGACAAATGGTGCTGTCTGAGACCTAGAGATTTAAATTCCTTGAACTTAGGACAGGTGAACATGGAATGAACTGTCTGGACAAAAGCCAGAAAAATAACTTGTGATGGAACCAAGCATTCAACCTTGATCTTCCAACTGGTAGAAAAAAACCCTCACCTTTGTGTTACCCATCCTGATTCAATTTTTTCTTTTATTCTTACCTTGGAACATAGAATACAGCTTAAAAGAATCTAACTTTTGCACTTTTTTTCCAACAAATTTGCTTGTGTTTTTTGATCCAAGAAGAAAGGAAAAACCTCTTAAAACTTGTGGATACATAATGACTTTTGATTTACTTTTCTATAACTATTCTGCTTTTTTTTTTTTTTCTAATTTTTGTCATCATTTCAACCTGGAAAGTGAATTTTGAAATTTAAAAAAATAGTCAAATGTAATATTCTATGTGCTAAATGTTTTAATGTCTTTTGGAGCAGGATCTCCATATAAAGT